>NW_026623697.1:131478-149791 GCF_030028575.1 Malurus melanocephalus
TGGGGAACCCGGGATTGGGGAACCCGGGATTGGGGAATTGGGATTGGGGAATCGGGATTGGGGAACCCGGGATTGGGGGAACCCGGGATTGGGGAATCGGGATTGGGGAACCGGGATTGGGGAAACCCGGGATTGGGGAACCGGGATTGGGGAACCCGGGATTGGGGAACCCGGGATTGGGGAATTGGGATTGGGGAATCGGGATTGGGGAACCGGGATTGAGGGAACCCGGGATTGGGGAATCGGGATTGGGGAACCGGGATTGAGGGAACCCGGGATTGGGGAATTGGGATTGGGGAATCGGGATTGGGGAACCCGGGATTGGGGAATTGGGATTGGGGAATCGGGATTGGGGAACCCGGGATTGGGGAATCGGGATTGGGGAATCGGGATTGGGGGAACCCGGGATTGGGGAACCGGGATTGGGAAACCGGGATTGGGAAACCGGGACTGGGAGACATCCAGGTGTGCGGGGCATCCAGGTGTCATCCAGGAAGCGGGGGCATCTAGATGTGAGCTGGGCATGCAGGTGAGAGGGGCACGTAGATGGGGAGGGGGGGGCACCCAGATGGGTGGGACATCCAAGAAGAGGCAGCACCCAAGATTTGGGGGCATCCAGGTGGGTGGGCATGGGGAGGGAGGGGGGGCCATACAAGTGTCCTTCAGGAAGGGGGCCATCCAGGAAGGGGGGGCACCTACTGTTTGGGGCCATCCAGATGGATGAACATCAATTTTACAGGGAGTATCCAGGTATGAGGGGTGCCCAGGTATAGGTTTGGGGGTGGGAGGTGTGTGCACCCCACTGTCGGTGGGGCAGGGGATGGCCATGGGGACATCTGGCATGTCCTCAGGGATCTCTGAAGGGATTGACCTCATGTGGTGCCCTACAGCCACGTGCTGTGAATCCCTTTGTGGGAACCTGTTCTGGTGAGGGGTTTATGTCCCATGGACTGATGGGATCCTCACCCTCAGCTGCTCAGTTTGGCAGGGGCCAAACACAGCCCCCTCCGTGCCCTCTCCCACCTCCCAAACAGCCCAGCTCCCATGGCTGCTGTCGAAGCACAGGGAGAGCACAGACACAGGAAAACAAAATAGCAGAGACAGCAAACCCAAAAGCAAATGTCCTGCTGCAGCCAYTGCCACTCCTGGCCACCACCAACACCATTCCTGGGAGCTGGGGCTTGTGGGGTAAAGCCTGTGGAGAAACACCYACCCCAGGGCACAGCCTGAGTGGAGCAGGAGAAACAGAGAGGGATTCCCAAGGAGGAGAGAAAAGCCTAATTTCTGACCACCACTTCAAAGCAGTRGAAGTGGACAGAAGGATGGGCAGGAATCTCCTCGATTTTATTTCTCTTTTCTCAGTCCTGCCCCTCCACAGGGCCATCCAGAGCCCTGTTTATGGCTCATTCAAGGGATTTCTCTCGTCGATGGTGGGAACCAACAGAGCCCAGACTGGTGGGGATGATGGCATGAGGGAGGAGGCAGAGTGAGAGGGGTGATCCTGGCAGAGGCTCCTGGCAAGCAGGGGCTTACTGCACTGTGGGGACTTTGTCATGGCTGTGCATTCAGCTGGGAAAGGGGAAAGGAGAAAGGAATGGAATTCAAGGGCGTGACTGCTCTGGTGTGAGCAGGGAAGGAGTGGCCACAATGACCTGTCATTCCCAGGCCCAGCTTGGGCTCCTGCTTGGACTGTGCTGTGCTGCAGAGGATTGTCCCTGCTATCCTGCCCCCTCACACTGAACACACCACACAGGCAGSCTCATGGGAAACCTCCCTGCACCACAGGAACACCCAGAGCTGGAGTAGCATCACCTCAACCATTTCCCAGGCCTCAGGTGGGATTCACTGGATCCTCCTTGCACAAGCTTCGTGGTTTGGCTTTGGCAGAACAGTTAGAGCCAGACAATAAAATATCATTGTGTGAGAGCAGAGGTCGGGGAGCCACCCAGCCAGGCTCTGGGATGGGGATCAACAGCCTGCCTGGATCAGCTGAGCCTCCAGCCCCATCCCTGTGCCGGTGACAGCCACACTGTACTCAGCAGCAAGTCACGCTAGAGGGAAGAGCTGTATTTTCATCCCAACATCTTTATTCTGGTGTAATCAAATCCATTTAAGTTCTGATTAAGAGGCTGAATTAACCAACAAAACCTGTCAGTAGAACAAAGCTCCTCATCCCTAAAATCTCCCACACAAGTACAGGTATGTGCAGCATCCCTCATCCCAGCTGCCACTGGCTCTGCTGGCATTGTCACCATCCTGCTGGCATTGCCTTTGCTCTGCCCAGCACTCCTGCCTGCAGCACTGGAGCTGTGATGAGCCTGGAGCAGCTCTTGTTGCTGAGCCAGGGCTTGTTCCTGGACTGGTGCACAGGGCCAGTCTGTGTTTCCCATCACCAGGCTGTGTTTCACATCAGGGCCGCAGGGGRAAGGAAGTCACCTTCAGCTGGGGTKAGTGGTGACATTTCAAATGAACCCTGTGTTGCTGCTGCGGGAGCACTTTGAACGCCTGGTGCTTCACGTGAGGGAAGCAGAAAATGTGCAGTGGGTTTTAACTCCTCGTCAAACTTCACTCACAAACACTCACACACATTTCTAATGAAACTCTCAATGAGTCAGTGCTCTTTTATCATACTTTACTTCAAACCAGAAAACACGGTGAGGAGGATTGATTACAAGAGGTGTGAGGTTCTCACGAACTTCCCTCGTGCCAGATATTAATTAACACAGGGGATGGGAGAGGAGCTGCAGCCTCTCCCTGCCCCGAGCGGGGCCTGGGTTCTGCTGCTTCCACCAAACACCTCCCCAGCTCCCAGCCCCAGACCTGCCTGGGAATGCTGGGAGGGTGTTCTGTCACCTGCAGCGCTCATCAGGGCAGGAAACCTCCTCTTATKTAGCTTGCTGAGATGGTACATGGGGAGTTTGAGCATTCCTGGTTTGAGACCCAGGCATGGATAAAGACTGGGGCCAAAGGCAACAGAGTCTTGCAGCAACTCCTAATGCAAAATGAGCCAGAGGCAAAGGTGGTGGGCACTCTGTTCCTACCCTGGAAGGCAGATCAGCTGCCCATGTGAGGCTTGGATTGCTCTGAACATGTTTACCCTGCACCCAGCAGCTCCCAATCCAGCTGGAAAGCCCTGTGGCYTCCTGTCACGTGGAGGGTCAGCTGAGATCCTGACCCATCCCCTGTGTGTGCACAGCACATTCACCCCACAGAGCCCCAGGGCTCCACACTCAGCCTGTTCCCTGATCCTGCAGGCCCAGACACTGCCAGGTTTGGGGTTCTGCTGGCCAGCCCCCACAGCTCCTGTGAGCTCAGCACAGGCAGGAGAGTGACTGGAGAGAAAGGGTTCTCTGCTACCAGTCCAGAGAAGGACCAAGGAGCAGCCCAGAGATCTGAGTCAATGCACAGGCACCTCCAACCAAGGCTTAAGAGATCCCCAAAAGGCAAAGGGGCTGCTGAACAGTCCCTGAATACGGGCARCAGGAGCAGAGACAACACAGGACTGCAAACGTTCATGCTCTGAGATCTGAGTTACGGTATTGCTGAGCTCTGCACACCACAAGGACAAGGAACATGAACTGAAACACATCAAATCCCGTCTGAGAGCAGGGAATACCTTTTCACCAGTGGGGTGACCAAGCACTGATACAGGTTGTCCAGGGAGGGACATCCTTGGAGATATCCCAAAGCCATCTGGACATGGTCCTGGGCAAMCAGCTTTGGATGGCCCTGCCCGAGCAGGGGCTGGACTGGACAATCCCAACCTCCACCAGTTTCCCGTGATGGTGGAACCAGCAGCTCTAAGCATAAAGGGTAAATCACTGAGGGCTTGAGTTAAGCAAGAAGAAGGTGTAGGAGCAGCAKGAAGATGCAGCACAGGGCAGAAGGAAAGCAATTCGTTCTCTGCAGGATGAAATGCAGAAGATTTCCGTGCCTTAYACTACTGAAAGTCAAAATATGGGTTGTACATTCATGCAAGAGTCTTTGTGTGGGCCTGAACAGGGCACACAGTCCAGCTGCAGCATCAGGGAACACTCCCAAACCCATAACCAGAGCCTTCA
The DNA here is from genome assembly GCF_030028575.1 of Malurus melanocephalus. Lineage (NCBI taxonomy): Eukaryota > Metazoa > Chordata > Aves > Passeriformes > Maluridae > Malurus > Malurus melanocephalus. The sequence continues at coordinate 135,540 of NW_026623697.1, forward strand.
GTTCAGTGTGATTACTGAGGTTTCCTTTCAGCATCGTCACATGCTGCCCTAGTTAGGGGAGGAAAGTATTTCTCCAAGGCAGAATTTCTCTAGGATAGAGTTTTTCATGCAGTGAATCACGTTTTCCTTCACAAACCCCCTGCCTAAGTAAAGAGGGGGTTTGTGGCAGTGCAGGGAACAAAAGGTGGGAGAAATAATAATAAGGAAGTGCAGTATTAAAAAAAGTCTGCAAGATTAGAGTCTTTGACTGATGGCAGGCAAAGCCTGTTTGCTGCCTGCTATAAGGGGTGCGTGGTAGGAATAGGAGATCTGGGATCTTTAACTCCTTCTCATCCAAGGGCTGCTATGGATAATGTGAATGTGAGGAGAATCAGAGCCAGAGCCTCACCAGCAGCCTCTTCCCTGAGGAAATGCCAATGCTGGGCCAGTCTGTGCTGCTGTGGAAGACGATGCTGATCCTAAAGTCTAATTASAGAGATGACATAAGGTCAAGTGTTCTTGAGCAGGATGTCTGCTATGTTGTTGTAATGTCTCCACATGGAGTCGGAAAAGGGTGGGGAAAGACTCTTCCACAGCAGGGACTGGAAAGGAAGAGGAGAGATGTGGCAAACATCCAGCAGAAGCAACTCCGATGCTCAGATATCATCATGGGCAAGGAGAACGCCCAGAATGAGGAGCAGAGGTAGCTCAGGCACCAGCTCTGGGCGACACAGGAGAACTGCACTCACAAGGAGCTGCCACTGCCCAGCTGGGCTGCTCAAGGCTCTCTGTTGCAGAAGACTCAGGATCTCAGGTTTGAGGAGGAGCTTTTGCTCAGTTTGGTATTTCCCCACCCCAGAGTCAGTATCAGCTTTTAGTAAATAGACCCAACACTGGAACATCTAATACATCTGGCAGGTTYCCAATAGCAAGGTCAGTCACTGGTTTTCATGGCTCTGTGCTGTCTCTGGAACTTTCAGAGCATTTAATCCCAAAGGACCATGATTAGGACCATCATGAACTGTCTGGTCTCACAGAAAGATTTTAAAATCAAGGATATTACAAACATTACTTTCACGAGACCAAAAATAAAAAAGTTTCTCACAGCAGTCAGCAAACRGAACTGTGCAGGCTTGGGAAGAATCAGGGGGTATCATTAAGGAGCTCCAGTGGAAAGATGAGGGAGGTAATGTGTAAACCTGCTCTGCTCAGTGCCAGGTGAGGATGGGGCTTCAGCTGAAGTGAAAATGTTATTTAGACCATTTATCCACTAAATGCATTGCAGCCTGCAACTATTCCCRCCTGGAGCGCAGAGAATTACTCAGGCAGTGATATTCAAAAAGAAGAAGATGCTGCACAGGAGTTTCAACRTGGATTATCAAAGAAAACCTCTGCAGTTTCTGCAGGCAGGGATGTCCCAGCCAGAGCCTGCAGTGGCAGATGCTGAGGGGGGTTTTTGCCTTACTGGCTTTCACCTTTGTCACCTGGCTCAAGGTGACAGGAYATCAAGTAGTGCCCGTGTAGTCCTGGCTCCCTCACATGTTCCTAAGAAACCTCGAAKGCCTTGGGGATTTGCCCACTAAGGAATGGCCGGACCAAGCACCAGCCTGAAGAGCTTCCTTTTCTCCTGGTCAGSCTGTGACTGGAGAGGCAGTGACTGCACCGTGAGGGGATTTCACCAACAACCCAAATACATCTGGCCAGAGATGTCCTAAAGCAGCAGGGCCATAACCCTTCTCTTTGTCAGCTGCCAGCATGTAGATGAGACACGGGGCTGGGGTAAGAAACTCTCATCCTGTCCCTAGGAATGTTGACTGAAGGCTCCTAAAGCCCCAGGGCACCCTGCCTTGGCTCCAGCAACTCCCTCTGGAACACAGAGGCAGCCATCCAGAGAAGGGCTGGGCACTGCAGCCACAGCACCTTCTCTTCCTCCTCCTCCATCCTGGGTTCCTTGGCCAGTCAGGGGAAAGGGGCAGGATCCAGCACAGCCCTCCCCTGCCAGTGCACAGAGCAGGGCACAGTGACACCAACTCCTTGTTTCAGCTGGGGCAGGGGAATGAGCAGAGCTGCAGGAAGGGTATTTTGGGGGAGGGCTGTGTTTAAATTTGACACAAGCACAAGGTGCCCAGTAGGACATCACCTTCCATCACACAGGCACTCTTCCCAAGGCAGGGAATAGGAAACAGCAAAATGAGACCAGGACATGAGCAAGTACTGCTGCACTTTGCAAATGTGTCCAGAGCAGGAAACTCCCTAACAGAAATCACAGAATCATGATACAACAGTGTGTGCTTCTGGGCCTCCAGTCCCCCTCTTTTAACACCTTCTCTGGTGCTGCAGTGGGGGTGATTGCAAGCCCTCCCAAAAAGAAAAGAATAAACATCCCATGAACTMAGACACCCTGCTGTTCAGTTTTCAGTGTGTGACTCTACGAGCTGATCCTCCACATGGTTTCAGTCAGCAGGCTCGAAGGCTGAAGCATAAAAGGTCCAAAACACTCTCTGGCCAAATGCACCACAGCGTTGTGGCTCTGAACCACCTGAGGGGCTGCTTTAATATGGCCCCGTGAGCTGATGTGGAAGGAGAAATTCATCACCAAAYATTCGGGAGTTGCTTCCTCCATGGCACTGAGTGCTGGTTTCGTGAGGCACTGACAGATTTAACCTTTTGCTTCTGAAATAATCATTAGTATAATATACAAACACAGTGTAGGGGAAGAGGAAGTTGAAAAATAATGTTTAAAAATACTTGCCTTTAAAAATTCAGCCCTTCCTTTGTTACCAAAATCTATTTAAAGGGATGGAGCAGTTGCTGGTTCTAAGAAGCCTTTGGTCCCAAAGCATTAGGAGTCAGTATGTTTTCCTGGCCAAGTTCTCAAGCTCTTTCATTGTCTTTTAGTTCTGCTTCTCTCCTTTGTGTTTCCAAGGGTAGATGAGCTCTCCAAGGAACAGTTTCTTGCAGAGAGATGCCCAGGAGTCCTTGGGGTAGCAGCTGTAGGTGGGCAGTCTGTACGTCTGGACCACACCTCCGTAGGACAGGGGGTTGATCTGTGGTAGAGAAAGAGGAATAGCAGCAAGGGAAACATCAGTCCTGCTCATCACACAGCATCAGAATCCCTGCCTGGCTTGCTAAGGCTGTTTATCCTTCTCCAACATTCCCCAATATTAACAAATAGAGCCTGGCAAGGGGTRTTACTAGAATCATTCCCAAGCAGGGACACAAACACCAGCACGACCGACAGTGCTGTGTGTTACACACCAGGGTGGAGGGGACAGTTGTTGGAGAGACAGCCAGCAGACAGCAACAGAATCACAGAGTCATGGAACTTTTCAGTTTGGAAAAGCCCTCTAAGATTATTGAGTTCAACCCTTAACCCAGCACTGCCAAGGCCAGCACTAACCCATGTCCCCAAATGCCACATCCACACAGCTTTTGAACACTTCCTGGGCTGGACAGTTGTGCCAGTGTCTGACMACCCTTCCAGTGAAGAAATAATAAGTTCCTCATATCTAATGTAAACTTGCATCTAATACTGCACTGGGGATGCACTGGGACTCCAGGAATTCTGGCAGAACAGAGCAGTTCAGCTGTACCTGCTATGAGCCCTCAGCTGGCAGCTGTGCATTAAATTAAAYCCAGTATCACTTGAAACCAGTGGAACCAAGTCCTGGCAGGACAGGATCACACCACAGGGCTGCTCATTACCATTTTTAATTAAATCTCCTTGGCTGAATTAATCTTTTTTAATTTGACTTCAATCACCACCCCAAGTCTGTGCCAGCAAAAGCTCTAATTATGGTCCCCAGTTGCTGCATTGAACTTTTGAAGATGGGGAGGTGAACTGACCCATTAAGTGGACAAGAGGTGACAGATGTTAAACCTTGAAAATGCTCATCCCAGTGAAGCATACAGGGTAGGGAGACAGCTGGAGTCCACAGGACGGACCCAAAGTGGCCAAGATTGAGGCATGAAAAGGATGCATAGCACAATCTCGAAAACAGCAGAAAGATTGCACAGAAATGCTGGGGCTCAGAGCACAGACCACGAGAGATACCAAGGGGCAGGAAAAGCTTGACCAGTGGAGAGAAATGGAAGGACATCCTTCTCTGGTGAAAGGGTTCATCTCTGCTGGAACCAACCAAGCAGCTCTGGGAGAGGAGACTGTAATTCACAGCACAAAATCCAGCCACAAAAGGAAAGAGAAGCCACTGCTTGGTCAAAGGTGAACATTTCTTTCATCCACTAAAAACCACCTGCTTTACCGAGTTTGACTGTACCACCAGCTTGCTTCAGCTGCCTTGTGCTCATGGAATGGTGAGGGATGAACCCCCAGTGCCTGCAGAGATAGAACTCTTGGAAAGGGTGGTTGAGCTAAGAATTCATTAGAATTAACYCTGGACACCTTTGTCAAATTAGTTTCAAAGAAAAACATTGCTGAAAGCAGAAGGGGGAAATGCCTGCACACAGAGGAATCTATAGGAGTTTAGGAAAAAAGCCAGGGCAGCTGCTTTCAGGGGAAAGTAAGAAAATAATAAATGGGAGAACAAAAGGCCAAAGAAATCCATCCCCASAATTAACAGCCATACAACCTGAATCACTATATCTGCCCATTTCCTCAGCTGTAGGCAGAGGGTTTTAAGTGCAAGTATGCTGGGGAGGAGGTCAGGAACTGCTGCTCTAGGAGGGGGAGACAGTGTGTGTTCTTTTGACTGTGAGCTGTGTGGGCTGGAAGCCCTGGACACAACGTTTCTGCCTGAGAAGCATCCCTGGGCAGAGCGGTGGTACCCAGGGCTAACACTGGCCACTGCAATAACTAGAGATGTTTGCACCCACAGCAAGGTCCCTGCCTCTCCYGGTACAAATGGAAGCAAACAGGCAAAACTCATTTATCAGAAGGGGTAATTTGAGTTCTCCTAATGAAAATTCTGTAGGTCAAAGCTATAACAAACCCTGCTAGAATATCCATCCTACTGGAGCTGTTCCCTTTTTCCTTGCTCTGCTGCTTAACCCTTTCCAAAGCAATTGCTGGGAAAGATGACACTTKCAACAGAATGGATGGCTCAAACTCATCCTGTCCTAGAATCCCAGAATCTCAGACTGTYTGGATTGGAAGGAACCTTAAAAGTTATCCCATCCCACCCCCTCCCATGGCAGGGACACCTTCTACTGTCCCAGGTTGCTCCAAGCCCCAATATCCAGCCTGGCCTTGCACACTTCCAGGGATTCAGGGGCAGCCAGAGCTTCTCTGGGCACCCTGTGCCAGGGCCTCCCCCACCCTCTCAGGGAAGATTTTTTTTTCCTAATATTACTTCAAACTTGCCCTCCTTCATCTTAAAGCCAGTTTTATCCCTGGGCTATCAGTTCAGTTGAGCCACCCTGGAAGAAATATTTCTTCTTGTGCACCAAAAGAAATGATTTTAAACACTAATGAAAACACTGACCTATGTAAGACTTCCTGAAGAATATTAAGTAGCATTTGSAATGGAAGTATCATCCCCCATCCTCTGCCTCCCTCCAATGCCTGGACTTTGCATTCCAGAGACACTATCTTAAAAAATCAAAAATAATCCCTTGGCTGAACCAGGAGCCRGTTGGGAATGCTCAAACCCAGCATTATTGATTTCTAATCCATTATCAGAGCCCCAAAGGACAGCCCTGACTGTATCAGTCACATACAGCTCCAATTATTTTGGGCATAACTCCATGCATCCAGCCTTATTTCCATCAGGCACAGCTCCAAGAGGGGGCAAGGGCACTGCGGAATCTGGGAAAGGCACATCACCATGTACAATAAATAAGAATTTCAGCATGCCATTTAAAAATAGGCTTTTTACACTGGCYTCCCCACAGGCCTATGAGAAAGTGGGATATTCAGCAGGATTTCTGACACAAGCCCATTTTTCACGTCCATCAGCATAAAGAGAGCAAAAAAGTGCCTTTTTTGACTGTCTGCTCATTATTATTTGAACAGAAGGCTGGGACAGACATCCACTGCAGCTCTTCCACCTCTCGAGGTGATGACTTGTGCTATATTCTAGATAGCAAATGGATCTTCCTGCAGTAGTCCAAGGAAAATTCATCACAGTCATATGACTCACTGCCTCTGCTCTTTAAGTCGTGATCTTTTTCCTCTGGAATCTCCATCCACCTCATCTCTCACACACACCGATGCCAAAGCCTCTGCTCAGCAGCTCCCRTGCCTCATCTCTGGTGTCTGGTTTCCTCCTCCTGGAGTCTCCTGGCTATGGAGGATGGCAGATTTTGGTTCTTACACCCCTATCCTACTGAAAGGCACAARCTGGGAAGACAGCATGCTTAGGAAATGTTAGTTTTGCCCTAGAAGACATCTGTTGCAGGGATTCCCTTTGGAATTGCTACAAGCTGGTTTGCTGATTCCCTGCTAGTCTGACCTTTGYTGAAACAGGGTGGGAGCAGTGATGGAAAAAGCAAAAGGACTGGAAGCTGCAGTTAAATCCTTCCCACATACTCCCCCAATGTCCAAGTGCTTTTAGAACTGCTATACACTACTGGCAGCCTCTCCTCTTAGGATGCAGAAAGCAAGAAAAACCACCCTGGGATGTGGCTGTACTTCTGCTGGGTCAGAAGATGGAAATTTCACTGCTGAAAGTGCCAGGAGAGCCTCCCTACTGCCAACACCTCATTTTTTTTTCAGAAGGTAATTTCCTTTAGTATCTCTGATGCCAGAGCATGGGAATGGGGGGTTACAAAAGCACAGGTAAGCTTTGCCCATAGCCCTCGCCAGGGCAACCCAGGGGAAAAGCAGGAGGCCCTTTCCTCTCTTATCTTGCCCAGGCTCCTGTYCTGCTGGCATCATGGAGCAGCCAAGGCTTTCCACCACCTCTGGAGTGAAGAGCTTTTCCTGGTGCTTCATTCTGGATGGTTTAACTGCCTTCCTTTGCTTCTCCCAGTGKTCAGCAATGATCACATGAGGCTGCACAGGGCCAGGAGCTGATAATGGCATGAGGTCTTAATCCCAGAAGTAACACARCTCTGTGTTTCTCCTACCCCTCCTTCTTCTCCTGCAATTCACTTCACACCATCCAGGGCACTGCATTTTCTCCTAAAAGAGGACTCAAGCAGGGCATAAAAAAACCACAGAAAGCAGCAGCCAGCCATAGCAACATGGAATTATTTCCCTTGTTTCAGCATTTCACAGGTGATGATTTTGAAGTGGAGCCTTTCAGTGGGAGCAGCACAGATGGACTGGGGTGACTCTGGGGTGACAGGAACTGTCACAGAGGGCACAGTAGCCTCCTTACCTGCATAAGGAGCCGCAGAGGTTTTCCGTCCTGCTGCTCGAGGACTCTGAACTTCACTCCAGCTGCAAAGACACAAAACAAGGAAACCAAACCCATGGTGGGGTTGTTGGGGTGTCCTATGCAGGGTCAGGAGTTGGACTTGATAATCCCTGTGGGTCTTTCCCACTCAGGACATTCCATGGTTCAGTGCTTGGAGCACAGACCATGCATTTGCTTCTGAGTGCTGTTGGCTGAGCACTGATTCTCTAGAAATTGTCTTCAACTTTTCTGGATTTGGGAACCTTCTCCATTTCCAACAGGAAGCATGGATTATATCTACAATGCTTTAAGCCTAATGACAAACACAGCTCCATTAAAACTAGCCCCTCTCACCTCCAGCTTGAAAACTCAGTCCTAGAGCAATCACAAAGCCTAGAAATCAGCCAGCCAGACCTGCTAATGACAAAGGGACTAGAAAAACCTTCCTCTTTCCCCAAACTTCCATCAGAATGGGAACTCCATGTTAGCAGCAGGCAGAGAGGTCACCCTTAATTTGTGCTCATGTGGAGAGAGTACATGTGCAAATCTCTCCCTCTTTCAGACTGAGGGAGGGAAGTGGCTGACCTGGAGGCATTAGAACATTTCAGAACAATCCCTGTCCATTAATCCCAGCATCCATATGTTTTTAACAGGCTACTAACCCCATCAAACCTGCCTCTTCTCTATTTCCTCTTGGATTTGCCTCATTGCCAGTACTGTAAAGATAAATAGGAAAGATTTTGGATTCTAAGGGTGACACGGTGCACACAAAGATTTGATACAATGTTTCAAAGGTAACAGCTTGGAYAGAGAGACATTTTTCTTTCAAATATTTCAAATTACTTCACAGAAAGAAAACCACCAATCCATCTCTGCAAATCTGTCCCAGCCAACCGTGCCCCTGTTATTCCTTGCTGCAGGTAAGAAGAGGAACAAAGACTAAGGCACAGATCAAACAGTGACAGGAGCACAAACAGAAATAAAACCCTTCACCTGTGTAAGCTCCATCGCCGCAGTRTCTCTGTGACTCCTGCACACTGAAAAACCAAACTGTTTTCTCTTTTTCCTCAAGCTTTGAACTAATTAAAATTATATAGTTCACTCCTGGGACAGAATGCTTTTTTTCTAGCACACAGCTCTGGTTTAAACTGTCTCCCTAAATAATAAAGTTTTTTCTGYCCAGGACAGGAGGGATTTATCTGCATTTTCTTGGATTATATTGAAAGAAGAGCTTCCCCAGTGGCTTGAAATAGATGTTTGAGTACCCTGGGCCTCAACAAGCAAATGTGCTGGATGAGCAAAGTGCTCAACGTGATTCACAGAACTTTGGTTACGAGGAAGTGTCTAAGCCATTCCAGGAGCTACTTTTCTGGCAGACCTTGTCAGAGAGAGAYAGACACAAGCAGGCACTGGAGGCTCAGATATGTGGTTGAGCACCTAGAGTCTTATCCCAGAGCAGCCCATTATCCCAGTAAATGCTGGTGCTGTAGGTCCCAGCCACGCATCTCCCTTCCATGGCTGCAATCCAACCATCACTTAATTAGATTATTTAGTTGCTCAAGAGTGTTAMACTTCTAAGAAAATAAAAGCACACAAAGGCTATAAATTCATTTTAGAATGACCTGCAGATTCCTGCAGTGGTCAGGACTCTGAGCAGCTCCCTGCTGAAGGAAGAGCAGGAAGACTCAGGCTGCTGCAGATCACTCCAGCCCAGAAGAACTCTGAACTATTCCATGTTTCCAGCCAACTTCAGAGCTCAGAGTTCTCCTTTTCCTGTACAAAGGMATCATCAGTGGCACAGGAGAGGTCAGGACATGAACTCATATGCTTGGTTTCACATCACAGCAAACTCAAGCGAGGGCACTGCTGGTCTGTATTCCAGAAATCACAGCAGGTCCTACAGAATCCTGACAAAATCTGTCCCAACACTTCTGCTGGGAATGCTKGGAAAGGGAAGCCCTGGAAAAATGAGCTGGCCTGTTCACAATTTAACAGCATGTTGGTAACCTGGGTGTGGGCAGGGTCTGAGGGCCCTGAAGCCCCTACTGTGACTTTACTTCATGCTRTGAATCCACATCCTAACCAGGGTGGGAGTCCTTGAGCTGATACTGGGTGCACAGAACTCTTGCACAAGAGGACATCAGATGTGATCTAGCTTTTTAAAGTAGAAATATTTCACTTTGGATGTATGGAAAGAAAAAAATGCATTTTGTTTCTGGTGTGTGGCTGGATCATTMCCCCACCCCTGACCCAGGCTTCATCAGTGGAGTATTTTGTCAATTCAGACACTGAGTCACAGAACTTGGGAGCCAGATGCCACAACTGAACTGAGCTGAACTCAGTCCCCTTCCTACCAGAAGAAACTATCCATTCATGTTGGTAGCAGCATCTTGATGGTCCATGTGAAATCAGCTCACCTAACACCTGCCAGAAGATGTCTTATCCAAGTGCTGGGTCTGACAAGGGAGGCAGCACCTCAGCAATGAGGACACCAAGTGATGGGTACTCTCTGCASTCCTTTGAATTGGATTCAACTGCTCCATCTGTGCCTGTTGCCATCCATGTTTTTGTGCTGGGGCAGGAACACAGAAATCTCAGAGATGCCTCCTCATCTCACAGGCACCAGGGCACTGCAGTGCCACTTAAGGAGCTCAGCTGAGAAGAGAATCCTCTGCCTGGGTTGGGGCTTGCTACCTGCAGCAGGGACCTGGCTGAACCRGAATGATGACAAGTGACCTGCAGCCTTACATAACCTACAGGAATTCATGGTCTTACACCTCTCAGTGGCACCAAGATTTCTTCCTGCCCTACATCCTGCTCATTACTGGGTCAGTGTTCTTCAGCAGCATCTCCTGYTCCCCAAAGACAGCCCTGAAGTGTTGAGAAGTGGCTGCCACAACATTCATAGGAAACTGCTGAAGGCTCACATGGARAAGCAACAGAGTTGRTAACACAGCTCAGCTCTRCCTTCCCAAAACTGAGCCTGGCAGTGCTCAAGCAGACAAAGCTGCTGAGGTTGCCTCAAGCTTCCTCCACCTTTTATGACTGGTCTTGGTTTAGTGATGATCAAGCTCTTTCTTCTATGCTAAATTCCTGCTGCATGCTCTTTAAATGGAAGTGAGATAAAAATTTAGATGTGCTTGACTGTAACTAGATCAACAATAGCTGTTGACAGTCAAAGGCATTCCAAAATGAGCCCTTGCTCTGGTGCCAGCCATGGCTTATTGTTACCCAAAGTGGAAAAACAATGACTGGCTTCAAAATGGTCACAGATTAGTCTCAAAAAGAGAAGGATTATCTGAACTCTGCCCAGAGCTTTGAAATTAATCTAAACACCTCAGGTCAGGGCTTCAGTCAGTCAAAGTCAGCAAGGAACTGAAACAGCTCCATTGAATTGCAACCACTGTAGATCCAGCCCTTTGGAACAGCTGCTATTCCAAGTATTTTTCTTATTTGGCTTGTTTCAGAGCCCAAACACCAAAAGTTATCAGCTTGTTTCACAGAATCATGGAATATCCTGAGTTGGAAGCAAACCACAAGAATCATGGAGTCCAACTCTCAGCACTKCACAGACCCCCCAACAATCCCACCCTGYGCATCCCTGGCAGCGCTGTCCAAACGCTCCTGGAGCTGTGGCAGCCTCGGGGCCGGGACCATTCCCTGGGGAGCCTGGGCAGTGCCAGCACCCTCTGGGGACAGAAGAACCTTTCCCTGATCTCCAGCCTGACCACCCCCCCCAGCACAGCTCCAGCCATGTTTGACTCGCAGAAGTTTGACCTGACCTGGCAGTCTAGAACTGGAATAAAAGAAGAGTTTCTCTATATAGTGTTTGTTTGGATGTCACTTTTAGCAGCCAAGGGCTTTGTAAAGGTGCTCCCGATTCTGCCTCAGGATCAGATTTCTTTCCATCCTCATCCTGCTCCTTGCAGGAATTGTTTCACAGTAGGGACATCTGCAGGACTCGAGCCTTAGGTTCTTTCCTACCCTGCCYTGCATCTTCAATTCAGGAGTGACCCGGTGCATCAAAATCAAACACATAATGAAAAATACTTGAAGTGCTGCAGGGGCAGAGCAAAGGGACTCACCTGCAAGCCTGTAGGATCTGCAGAGCCGAAGGATGAGGGAATAAAGAGGCAGGGAGTCAATCAGGTCCACCAGCAAGTGTATGAGGCCCTGTACAATCACCACCAGCAACCGGAGCTACAAAAAAGTTTAACAGAAAACCTCAAAAAACAGGAGATGAAATACCTGTAAATTCCTGAGCTGAGCTGACACTGCTGTGTGCTAAGCTAAAGCCTCACAAGGTGGATGTGATGTCTAGAAGTGCTGAGCACCCAGACCCTGCGAGAGGATCCTCAGTAATCTGATTGTAAGGGGGTAACTGGAATGATGCTCCCACAGCTGGAYATGCTGTGACCAGCAAGGACATGGGAACTATTCCACTTTCAACAGCCACAGCTGGAAGGAAGCCCTAATTCTCCCATTTTGAGTCAACTCCATTGCCCTGTACCAGTGAATGTAAATTTTCCTCTCTCCAGCAGTGAGCTGCAGCAGCTCCTTTCTGCCTGAAGAAACCCCACGTGGCGTCTAAGCAAGAGCAGAGCAGGCAGGAATGAGCTTCCTGCTCAGTGTTTTCTGTCCCTGACTAAAGCACCTCCTTTTATCACAATGCAGTTATTTTCTGCTGCCAAGCTCATCTGAAAAGAGAGGGCTCAAAAAAGATGCCAAAAGCATGTGATGGCCACAGTCTGTGGAAAATCTGKCTCCAGACAGACCTCAGAGAGAACTGGTCATATTGGGGGAAGAAAAGAAAAATAAAGAAGTTCCAGCCTCTAAGGAAAGCTTGGCTGAAAACATTTAACACAGAAAGTTAATTCTCTGAAAAAGAGTTCTGGATCAGACTAGAGAGGTCATCACCTCAGATGTGGATGGAAATATAAAATAACTTCTGAGAGAAAGAGAGGGGAACAGTTTGTCCTGCTGGCCAGAATTTGCTGGGAATTCCCCTTGAAAAAACACAAACATGAACTGCRTGAGGATCCTTCCTAAGACACCCACATTTTTATTTTCTTTATGGATGACCATAAATGTCTAGGAAACCATTTTTTACTATCTCAGAAGAGAGTATTTTACTTGTTTCAGGGGTTAAATCTTACCAGGGTAAACACCAAATAATACAGTGCAGTTGTAGGCAGGAGGAACAGCAGGATTGTGAACAGCAAAGTGCCAATAAATAACTAGGGAAAAAAGAAACACAATAATGAGCAGAGCAGTGGCAAAATAAAATACATTACAAATAAAAAAATAGGAGACTCTGAGGCAATGAAAGTTTGCAGGACTCCTTAAAGGTTTTTTTTGCTGCCTATGTGAATAATGCCGTTACCTTGGATATTTTCAGTATTTCTCTCTCTGGGCCTTCTTCAAAGCTCCCTATTATGGGAGTACATTTTGAAAGATAAATGAAAGCTGGATCCTGACAGCACTTTTTCCTTTATAGACAACACTCAAGGTTTCCTATTTCAGCCCAACTTCCTTAGGAAACAAGAGTTACATGATCTTACCATTTTCCACTCTCTACCCCAAAAAAGTTCTAGAGACTTTGATCAGATTTTACCAGAAAATGTGAAAAAGAACAAAGAAGTGGTTTTTTGAATGGGAATTCTGTAGAGAATTGAGAAGTATTTTGTTCCTCCTTGTTTTAGCAGTTGYAGGCACCTGGTGCAAACCTGAGAGAATTTGGGTGATAAACATTCCCCAAGGCAGCCGCCACAGGAGTTCTGCCTCCTGCTCAGTGGGAAGCTGGGAGAGAGGAAAAAGCTGGAGTCACTGGGGTGGGGGAGCAATATTCAGAGGATGAAGGAGAAAAATCCCTAAGGAAGCAGGTGTCATTAGCTCACAGCCCACAGAAAAAGTTATTTTTATTCTGGGCCAGCCCAGTTGGTGGAGGTCTAAGTAACTCCAAGTGGGAGAACTGCAGATTTATGACAACCAGGAACCTGACTCTTCAGTTCCCAGTCACCACTTCCAGAGCAGAGAGGCCACAGGAGCACGGGGCACTGTCACCTCTGCAAAAAGGGACCGCAGCTGTGGGATAGTATGGAAGAGAACAACCCAGCAGCCAGGGCTGGAAGTGGATCAGTATCCCAGCTTTAGGCACACAACCAGGAGCAAATCATTACCCAATCCATTCTCCTCACAACAGTTGTTTCTCCCCTCTCCTGTCACTCCACTGCAGTTGTTTAAACCTCCAAAAGTCTTTTAAGGTCTGCTTTGAATGTCTGTTCCTMCCCGGCCAACGACACAATTCCCACTGGTCGCCAGAGCAGCAGGATGAAGCCTGAAGTGCCAAACCAATTCTCCTCAAAGTACACAGTGAGTGAGCACTGATGCAAACCTGGCACGGAGGCTTTTAATCACCAAAGAAACAGAAACCCAGCTCTCAGCTGTGGTGCAAGAAGCTCAAGGTTRTCTGTTGTAATGGAGAGAGGCACCGACCCTGCAAATTTCCAAATATTATTGTATAATTTGCAGCTGCTGGCSTGGAGCAGTTCAGGCTCTGCTGGACTTTTGCACAGCATTTCAGAAATTAAAAAGAGCTTACAGCGCTCCACAAAAAAACTGCCTCTGCCTGAGTGCAAGTGTGTGGGCCAAGCTCCAGCACAACGTGAATGAAACAGGGCCTCTTAATAGAAACGCTGCCACGGCTGTTACTGTGGCAACACTGCTGGGCACCACATTTCCAACTGCCTCCATCCCTCCCCCTTCCCACTCCAGCCTCGGGAGCTGCCGGCATCTGCAGCACCCACTGCAGCTCACCGGGTGCCTGCCAGGTACCCAGGGCAATTGTGCCCTTGCCAGAGACCTCTGAGCAAGGGAAACGGGGCTGGAGGGCAGGGCAGGGGTACAGGGAAGGGAAAGGGGTGAGGGGAAGGGAAGGGAAGGGAAGGGAAGGGAAGGGAAGGGAAGGGAAGGGAA
>NW_026623697.1:149961-171419 GCF_030028575.1 Malurus melanocephalus
GAATGCTGCAGGGCAATGAAGAGGTGCTGCAGGGCAGCAGAAGAGCCACAGATGCGGAGTGTCAGGATATGTCCTTGTTCTGGGCACCACCAAGCACCCTGTGGCTCTGTGCCAGTATCAGTCTGAGCGGGAGGGGAGGGCAGTGCCTGGGCAAGTGTCCTGCGGTGTCCCTGGGGCTGTGGCACTACCTGGTCCAGGTCATAGGAGCAGGAATCCACGCGCTGCCGCAGCACATTCCACTTCTTGCCCCGGAACAGACGCCACAGAGAGGACAGGCCGTAGATCTTCAGGCAGTAGAGCCTGAGCAAAGAGAAGACTCTGTGCAGCAGAGCTGGCAGTTCCCAGCTCCAGCAGCACCCAGCTGTCACTGTCACAGCCCCATGCCCACCCACCGACCTGCTGAGCCAGGGGTGACAAAAAGAAATCCACTGGGAATGATGGAGATAAAGACTCATGGCTCAGTCCGGGCTGGCTCCTGGCACGAGGGCTACGGCAGCCAGCTCTGGGCTACTGGAGGGGAATGGCTAGGCCATGCCCTGGGGCTGCAGCAATCACCAGCCTCCTGGCAACACCTTCCCTGCAGCAAAAGGSAGGGGAGGCACAGGTGCCCAGAGAAACTGTAGCTGCTCCTGGATCCCTGGCAATGCCCAAGGCCAGGTTGGACAGCTTGGAGCAGCCTGGGATGGTGGAAGGTTTCCTTGCCCATGGCAGGGGGTGGAATGAGATGAGCTTTATGGTCCTTCCCAACCCAAATCATTCCATGATCCTATGAAAAGAACGAGCCAAATTATTTCCCCAAGCTCACCTGGGTCTCCTCAGGTCAGATCTGTCCCTGCCCCTCACCTCACCCTTCCTGACAGCGCTGGCCAAGCTCCTACCCCACACCTGAGTCAGTGCAATGCAATGTTGCCTCTGCAGCACAGAGATGCAAGGGAACTTCTCTAGTAATCCACAGCTCTCAAAATCCTTAAGAGTGRGAAGAGATCAGTGAAATGCCTGGGGGCCCCTACTACATCCCTCTCTCAGGCTTTCAGAACTTGGTGCTATGAGATTTGGAGCTACTTCCCTCAGAGAAGAATGACAATGGTGAGGGAAACTTGGAGTGACCAGGGGTGAGAAATAGACACCACTTTTTGGAATAACATCAAGGAAGAGCCCTGGCCAGCAGTGCCAACATACAGGGATGGGACATGGCCAATGTGTGGGGCAGAACAGAGTCTGAGAAAGCCTGAACTACAAAAGCCAGACTGGCAAAGCAGGCCAGCTAAGGTGGGGAGGCTGCTTMGATTTCACGGCAGAGATGTGAAAGCAGAGGCAGGGAGTCTCATCCAAGAGAAGAAGCTGGTTTGAGGAACACCAACTGCTTCAAGGGATTGGCAGGGTGCCTCCAGAGCGGCAGGCACAACYCAGTGCACCAGCCCCTAGGCAGGAGGGAGCCCAGAACAGCTCCTCCAGCTTCTGGCACACACCTGCCCATGGCTCTGACTAARGCCACATCTCCCTGACCCCCAGACACGGCACCAGTGGGAGTTGCTGCAGTAGCACCTGCCCCATCTGCCCTGCTGCCTGTACACACACGCCTGCCCTCACTGCACTCTGTGGTTTGCTCCATAAGGGGATCTTGGCCTTCACCAGCACCTGGACCAGCAAATTCTTCCTCCTGCTGGCTGCAGGAACTCAAGGGGCTGTGCTGGCTGTGGCTGACTGCTGGCCTTTCCTGTTCTATACTCCTGACAAACACGAGGCAGGTTGGATGGCTCCCTCCAGCTCTAGGGAAGAGTAATCAGATGAGAAAATGCTTTTCCTACTTCCAGTCTCTGCACAACTAGGAGGAGSAAGGCCATTCCTCACAGAACAACACAGCAATTCCAGTAATTAGAGGTGTTGGGAAGAGGCCCCCCAATCCTGGCATTACTGATTCYGGGTGCAAGCCCTATACTCATATACTCACAACAGATCTGGCTCATAAATCAGGTCTCAGTATCTCCAAGCATTCCTTAAAACACCCACATCCAAAGGTTTACTACTTATTGTGTTTGCAAAGCACAGCCTGAGGAGGGATAATGGCCATTCTGCACCTTATGAACCAAAAAGTCCTTYATCTCTTGTATCCCATCACCCTGGCAAGCATGTCCTGTGGCCTCTGGGACTCCTTGCTGTGGCACAAGTTAGAGGAGAGCAGGAACAGAACACAGTGATGGGCACCTCTTGCACAGAACCCCAACATGCCCCAGATGTGCCCTCTGCACCCTCCCCCACCACTCCTTCAGAGCCTCTGCCCAGCTTTCACAGACACCCTGTAAACCCAAATGTGCCTATCTGTGCTCCACAGCACAGGCAGAACCCCTTAACAGGGCAGAGACAGGGACTTTGGGACTTCTTCAGAACTACAAGGGTTCCCCTCTCCCCTTCCCCTCTCCTCCTCTTCTCCAGTTCCCCCCCACACCTCTGGCAGGGTGCAGTTGAGGATAGTACTGTGAGGTTGGGTCAAAGGGATCGGGTGAGCTGCTTTTTTGTCCTCTGCCTGTTAYGTAGTTTTATTTTTCCAGGTCACTACCATGACAGATAAATATTTAAATGCAGGAGAACTGAAAGACAGGTTACTTGTCCTACTGTGGCCATCATTTCTACAGGCATAAAAGACTGCAAGAAATTGCCAGTGAAACTGTGAATTCAGGAAAATTACAGCATGACTGAATGCTTCCCCATGGTCTGAGTGTTCTTGTCTGTAGCCCCTGTCTCCAAACACCCCTCAGAGAGCAGACTCACCTGGCCCCGTAGACATAGAAGCAGTAGATGTGGAAGGTCAGGAGTGCAATGATGTCGGAGAGGATGCAAAGAGCCACAGTCAGGCCCAGACAGGCTGAGAGCCCCACGTACCACAGGATCATCTCAATGAAGGGGGACAGCAGGTGGATGTAGCCTGGTGCACATGGTAGAGGGTCAGTGTTTGACTGGGGCACCTCCCTCTTGACCCTCTCTCAACAGGCCAATTCCCCTTGCCCTAGAACACTGCTCCAGAAATCAGAGCCATGAAAACATGGAAGTGAAGCTGAAAACTCTTTTAGATGCCAACTTCTCTTTAGAAGGACCAAAACAACTTCTCTTTCTGCCCAAGTTTCTGCCACAAAGCAGGGCAGTTCTGGGAGGATGGGGAGAACATGCTAAGCTTGAATACAGCAGTCACCTTTCTCCATGTGTGATTTCATAGAATCAGCATGGCACGGTTTGGTTTGAAAGGRACCTTAAAGATCATTTAGTGCCAYGTCCCTGCTACGGGCAGGGACATCTTCCACAGACCTGGCTGTTTCAAGCCCCATCCAGTCTGGCCTTGAACACTTCCAGGGATGTAACATTTGACTTCCTACATTTGTGCCCAGGTTTTTTAACTGCATTTTTAACTGCACACATCAACCTTTACTGTAACCATTCCTGTTTTTCTGCTCTTCCCACAAAAGCCACTTCATATGGCTTTTGTAAAATAAAGCAGTGTGGACAGTCTCTTTCATCACTGAAGTGGGGCAAAGTCACAGAAACAAGATCATACTTGATTGGTGAGCAAAGTAAATCAGTATAATAACTATGGAGTTCATGTCCATCATGCCTGTACTCTTCACTCAAGGATAGCAGCGGTGTTATTCGAAGCAGCGACTTGAAATAACAAAATTGCACTATGCTGAAGTCAGTGATAGGACAGGGCTGGCATTTGCATCCCTGCACATTTCTCATCCCTATCCCAAGAGCTGCCTMTCACATGGCAAAGACCACAGAAACCCACAAAAAACCTCATAGCAGTGCCTTCCCTTGGACACTCAAGTAACTATGCCCCAGCAGGATCTGCACTTCTCACAGAGCATCAACACCAGCACTTTATTTAATATGCATGAATTCCTTGTGTGAGAATCCAACTTTGGCTTCAGTTCTCACAGCAGGAAGACTCCCAGACAAGTCTGTACTTGCAGAAGTGCATTTTGATTCATTACTCACCTCTAGGCAAACATTAAACACTCAGAGATGAAAAGGGAGGCTGGAAAGTTAAACAATTTCACTTACTGATCCAAAGATGGATGTGATAGAGGAAGAAGCGGCCCAAAACTTGATCCAAGGCTCGGTTCATTTTCAGTCCAGCTGGTGCTCCCATCAGCCACTGGAGCAGGTCYTGCAGCTCTTCAGCCACGTGCTGCAAACACAAGGAAGTGAAGCCATGGAGAGAACWGACTGCAGCCACACTGAACTACAGGGCACTGTAATTGCAGCCCCCTCAAGTGTTCCACCATAAMCTCCAAACCAATGGAAAAAAATCCAAACAGCCACTTTACAGAACATGACATAAATCAGAAATGCACCTTTATTAACTCCTCACTGAATTGAACACATTAGCTAAGAGGAACCTGAACTGCTTCAATGGTCTCTGTGTTGGGAACATGAAACTGTGTCACCTCTGGCCACCTCTGGAAGGTTTGCGCTGTGGGATTTTGTAGGATAATGAGAGTTCTGGAAATAGATGGCAAATGCTGGTGCACAAATCCACTTCTGGGAACAGTCTGCTGGAAAGTCAGAGCTGAGTTTGGGGATGGCTGTCAGGGTTTTAAAATGGGTGAATATGGCAGTGAATTAATGGGCAAAAAAGAATCAATTTTCATAAACAACCTGTTTGTGTTTAGAGAAGGGTAGAACGCTCAGTAACATAAATGTATTTCATGCACAAACTTTCTTGATCCTTTGTGGTGTACTGGGCAATAGCACTCATCTTGCCCATCACTCTCTGCAGGCTTCATGGAAAGATATCCAGATCCCAGCGACAAGGCAGCCTTGGAATCACTGAGGAAAAACACTAATGGAGCTCCTCCCCAAATCACAGAATCAGAAAATCATTATGCTTGGAAAAGCCTCTAAGATCATCAAGTCCAAYGACAAACCTCATAGGGCCAGGTCCACCATTAACTRCACCCCCAAGTGCCACATCCACATAGGTTTTGAACACTTCCAGGGATGGGGACTCCACTACAGTTCTGGGCAGCCTGTTCCAATGCTTGACCACCCTCTTCATGAAGAAATTTTCCCAATATCCAATCTAAACCTTCCCCTGGTGTAACTTGAGGCTATTTTATCTTGTCCTGTCTTGTTACCTGCCTGCACCCTCCTGTCATGGAGTTGTGGAGAGTGAGAAGGTGCCCCCGGAGCCTCCTTTTCTCCAGGCTGAACCTCCCCAGCTCTCTCAGGTGGTCCTGGGGCTCCAGCCCCTTTCCCAGCTCTGTTCCCTTCTCTGGACAAATTCCAGCCCCTCAGTGTCCTTCCTGTCCTTCCTGCTCCCAGGACTGSAAGTGCTGAGTTTCAGGACCTACTCCTGCCTGCCCTATATGCTGTCACTTCAATGCAGCAGAACAAACCAAATCCCAGCTCTGGGTTTGTTCCACCCTRTGTCAAACATGCTCCAGAACCTTCACTGAGGGCTTTGATTCACAATTTCTGGTGATTTCAGCCCAACCTGGTGTGGTTTATTGATTTTCTCTCTCCACCCCACCACACAACACTCCCCTTGCAGTCAACACTGTTCTCTGGAACTTCACAGCTCAGCTGCCCTGAGCTGAAAKCAGTGCTGAGCTCCACTTACCCGGCTCTGAACTAAAGGAACTGAGAATGATAACCATCAGCAAACACCTGGAAGAAGTGACCTCTTACACTGTCCCACACAGACAGAGACTGTAAGGAAAAGCCCTCTTTCTCCAAAAATCCCCCTTACAGCAGAYGCAAGTGAAGGGCACTACAAACTGCCCATATGTAGAACCACCAAGCCACACTCCCTAAAGCTGATGCACTGTAGACTACTTTCCTTATCAGTCACATGTATAATTTCCCTAAGGAAAAWTTTTTTCCAAGGAATGATTCCATTTTCTTTATTAACTAACAGATCCTGGCAAAATGAGTTTGTAAACATTTACTTTCAGTGCAGTGGCAAAATTAATGGCTCTATGTTCAACTTCTCCMAAAGGTTTGTCTATTTTCTTCACTTTACCTATCTCACTGCAAGTCAGGACTGATTAGATCCCATGGAGCTCACCTCTGTGGCTGAGAAGCATTTGCTGCTTTATAAATAGACTGGTTTTAATATTTAAAGTGTTGGATTGGTAACTTAGAAAAAGCATTTGGGGATTTTAATGAAATATTTAAATGTTTGAAAGCAGTCCTTCAGCAAGGCTGGATTTTAGCAATGAGTATTTCTAGAGGCTGCCAGTCCCAGAGGTGCTGCTAAACCCTGACAGGGACATGCAGCCTGGGAAGGTGCCCTACCTTGCTGTTATTTAGCTGGGCAAAGCATCTCAAAACAGAGTCCTGAGGCATAACCTTGCAGGTTGTTTTCCAGATATTTTAGGACTGATCAATAG
Organism: Malurus melanocephalus; assembly: GCF_030028575.1. Classification (NCBI taxonomy): domain Eukaryota; kingdom Metazoa; phylum Chordata; class Aves; order Passeriformes; family Maluridae; genus Malurus; species Malurus melanocephalus. Next base: position 156,348 of record NW_026623697.1, read on the forward strand.
CAAGTAGAATCAGAAAAGGTGACTGGGAGTCCAATTCTCCTCCTGCAATCATGAATACTGAATGCAGGCATATTAATAAATCAGATACAGTGGTTTGGAAGTGTTTCATAACAGGGTGCTGGAACAAGACAAACTGCAGAGAGACTGGAGCTAACCAGTTARATGAGATCACTGTGTTGTCATGCTCTTCTTCCTTTTCTCCATATGCAGAGGGACCAATGGTGATGTGACATGTGGAGAAGGACACACAGGGCACTGTGATCCTCCAGAGAAGGGAATGGAGCTGGGGAAGGGGCTGGAGCCCCAGGAGTGTCTGAAGGAGCTGGGAAAGGGGCTCAGCCCGGAGCAAAGGAGGCTCTGGGGGGACCTTGTGGCTCTGCACAACTCCCTGACAGGAGGGGGCAGCCGGGGGGGTCGGGCTCTGCTCCAGGGAACAGGGACAGGAGGAGAGGGAACGACCTCAAGTTACATCAGGGGAGGTTAAATTGGATATTGGGAAAATTTCTTCACTGAAAGGATGACACACTGAAAGGCACTGACACAGCTGCCCAGGGCAGTGGTGGAGTCCCCATCCCAGGAAGTGTTCAAAACCCATGTGGATGTGGCACTTGGGGATAGGGGTTAATGGTGAACATGGTGGTGCTGGGCTGATGGTTGGACTTGGTGATCCCAAAGGTCTTTTCCAACTCTAAGGGTTCTACCTGGTGCAAGTCAGAGCACRCAGAGCCAGAGCTCTCCCTGCCAGACACACCTGCCCTGTGTCTGTTGCAGGTGGTTGGGGCTCTAAGATACACTGTTYTACAAATCAACATGTAAAAATATTTTTCCAGGAAGTGTTCCCTCTGCTTGCTTTGTTTATGGATCAGTGGAACAAGACTGAGTAGGAACACACATCCAATTATCTCCAAGCCCCAGTAATGCTTTTGCAGRCACAATCTATGATAAATATTTAACTGTTTCAAACAGATTACAGCTTAGGAAAAAGAGACATTGGCAAGAATAAACGAGATGAAGGGAAAAAAGAAAAGGAGATGGTTTTTAAGCAGTTCTGTTTAAAATGAAGGCAGTGCTTTGAGTCAAGTACTTCTGAAAGAAGGCTGTCTTGTGGAAGGCAAAAGCAAGGACAACCATTGGGAAGCCTGGTGGGATCAAGAGGAAGGGGGAAGGTAGGAGTTGTGAGGGTACCTACARAGAGAAGATTATTCAAGTTTTCCATTTTTGGATTTGAAAGCCTGCTTCAAAAATCAGTCCTTCATAGTGCACACAGCTCCTTGCCAGTTACTCCCTGGGTGTCTCTGAATCACATCTGCCTCACTGACTGACAAAAGCAACTTGTTATTACAGCCAGCTCACCATGCTGGGAAAGTGGGAGCTGCACTCAGTGATGTCTTGTGCAGCATCAACAATTGCCAGCCAAGCCCTCATTCGAGAATCATTTTATCAGGGGATGGCAAGGGATGGCCAGGGAACACAGCCTGTCCTCCTGGCAGCAGGCTGAGCTTGTGACCCTGGCAGTGCTGAGAGTCAGAAGAACCCACCTGCACTGCTTCCTTCCAGAGAGATGCTGGTTGGGAAAAAACTTGAGCATTGTATCCAGGCCCCACACAGCTGGGGTTTTGTTGATGTTAAAATCAATCAATCAAACAAATAAGGTTATGTGTTATATAATGTGTCAGTGTTCAAATCAATAAGGTTAAAGTGAGGTTATGTATATAGCCTTATTTTACATAACAATCTTATTATAATAGTAATAGAATAGAATAGAATATCCTGAGTGGGAAGGGACCCTTCAGGAGCACCAAAGTCCTGCCAGCCCCTGGCCCTGCACAGACACCCCAACAATCCCACCCTGTGCATCCCTGGCAGCGCTGTCCAAACGCTCTTGGAGCTCTGGCAGCCTCAAGGCCATGCCCATTCCCCCAGCATGCTCTGGGGTAAATGAGATATCCAATGTTCTATTCATCAACAGACAGGTGTAGGGTCAATGGCATCAGCAGATCTGAGCACAGCTTAGAGCAGAAGAGTGTTAGGGAAGGAACAGGAGCTCTCTGCACACAGGGAATGCTGAGTTTCTGAACTTGGCAACACATGAGCACTTGAGAAAGCAAAGGGGTGGGAATAATGCAGACCAGATGGACACTCAGCAAGAGAGGAAACCTACTGCTGAATGGCTGAGGGGAGATTTTGCTGTCATACTGGAAAAGAAGTGGTGCTGGCTTGCACACCACATGCTGAAGTCATTGGTATATTTTGGGATCACTCAGATCTGCGTTTTTTAAGGCCTGCACATAATGCATGTAAATCAATGCCCAGCAAAGACAGTAAAAGGACTCCAAATGATTTTATGTCCACAATCTCATATGCCCAAAAGAAGAAAGTAAGGCTGGAAAAAATAAGAGTTGTGAGTGGCCTGAATTGATAAGGCTGGAAAAACAGGGAAGAAAGGCACTGACCAGTTATCAGCCACTCCAGACATGGAGGAGTTAGCACTTCCAGGAAAGAAAGCAAACAGCTCCTGGTGGTAGCCAGGTAACGCAGTCTGCACATGGAGGAGACTTGGTGAAGATAACTGACACTGTGATGCCAAAGTTGAGTGACAGATGAGCTAAATTACTGACAGAGGAACAAACAAGCAAGCCTCACAAGCAAGCCTGTCCAGGCCAGGTGCTGAGGTTGGACACACCTTGAGCACAGAGAGTGTCCATCTGCCAAAGACACTGGGCAGATGGAATTCCTCCCGGAGCCACCTGTGCAACCAGGAATGCAGCCAAAGCCACTTCCCTTCAGACTTGTTAAGAAATCAGATTTCTGAGAGCTGGGCACTTCCAGTAATCCCAAAGAGAAAGCTCTAGGGAACATAAACCTCTCCAGCTGAGAGGTTCTGTGAGGGAAAAGCCTTGGAAATAAGGCTTAAAAGAAGATTTGTRGTTTATAGCTCAAACACAAGAGCAAGTGTCCTGTAGAAATGTGGCACTTACTACCCACCACTGCTGCTGAATAGTGTCTACAGCAATCCTTAAAACACATTGCTCTTAAGAGTTTGACTATGAAAGATAAGAAAAGCAGCTTATTATCGGGATAATCCTGATCCACAGCTACACCAGACACTTCATACATGCTTTCTAAAAGTGCAGCATGTAAAAGAATGATCAGAGATCTTGTAGTAATTGAGGAGTTAGACATGCACCAACAGGATCATCATCAAAGGAAATGTGAGCTCTTCCCAGGAAATGCAGTGTAAGTAGGAAAAATAAACTGCTGCTGGAATTCTCTGATCAGAATCAGATTCCTCCCAACCAAGAAGCTGGAGAAAGAGCAGAGAGAAAACATTCTCCAGCTGCTAGAAAGAAACCAATGGAAAGACCCATTCAGAAATGAAAGAAAAGTGGGCAGAGAGAGGATTAGGCTGTGCAGCTGCAATGACAGGGCTCAAAATTGGCTGCACATCTATTCCCAAGACACAGAAGCYCTTAAAACAGACCTGACCTCAGATTAGTGGTCTGGTCTCCAGCCTCTGAAGTACATTATRTGTTCCTCAGTGCCACTAAACAGATACATGGGAGCTCTGCACCTAAAATGAACTACCAGAAGAGCAGGACAGTGTGAGTCATACTTGCWATCCGTGAATTTCTGCTGATGTCAAGGGATCTCAGTGGGCAAGAGGAGTTATGTTTAAAAAATCACAAGACACAGCAAGTTTTCCCAGTTTAGCATCTTTACCCCAGAGCTCCTAGGCAGGATTTCAGGTGTTTATACCCTGACCAGCAAAGCCTTTGGACTTCCCCATGAAACTCCTTTCACAAGAACAGCTACACTGCTTATCATGTTTGACTTTCCAGCAGTTTATCAGATTCAACCACATTACAGCTTTTTTTCACCACAAACAACCCATATAGCAACAACCTGAGGACACTTTGTGTTGGCTTTAAAGCAAAATAAAAGCACTGAGGCTCCATAACCACCCAACCTGCAGCTGCAGAACTCTGTCCAAGACATAATTGTTCCTTTAGGAGTGGGAGCAGCCCTCCCATAAATATCTACTTATTATTCACAGCACATACACAGCAGAGCTGAGTTTCTTTTGAGCAGTCCCAACAGGCTTGATTTGAAGATTTCACTGCTCTTGAGAAGACCTCATTTGCATGACTTCAGACAGGACTCTCTGAAACCCTTGTGTGTGAGGCAGTGCCTCCATACAACCACCCCAAGCAGGGAGAGCTGGGCAGTGCCCAGAGCAGCTGAAAGGGGATCAGATTTGGCCAGACTTACATCAGCCACAGGGATGAGAGTGTCAGCAAGATGACCAATGCGGTTTTTCCTGTACAGCCACGACATCAGCAGTATCCCCAGGGCCACATCAATCAGCAGAGAGACAAAGATGTTGGCTTTCCTGCAGGCAGGGTAMAGAGAAACAGACTCAGAGAAAAAGGAAGGACAGTGTTTAATGTTTCAATGACAATWGTTGGCTTTGCTTATGGAGCACCTTTAATGTCCCAGGGACACCAGGACAACTCACTGAAGAGGAACAATTTAAGGAATCTTTTCACTTTCACTGTTTGCTGCTCCTCCTTTGGCTAAGCACAGGACAGGTTTGTTCAGCCTGGGGAAGGGAAGACTGAGGGGAAACCTTACAGCTCTTTACAGCTTCCTCCCAAGGGGCAGCACAAGGACAGCTCTGATCTGTGACCAGTGACAGGACCCAGGGAACTGCTGGAGCTGTGTCAGGGAGGGTCAGGCTGGAGATCAGGAAAACGCTCTTCCCCCAGATGGTGCTGGGCACTGCCCAGGCTCCCCAAGGAACGAGCACAAACCTGAGGCTGCCAGAGCTCCAGGAGTGTTTGGACACTGCTCTTAGGGATGCACAAGGTGGAATTGTTGGGGTGTCTGTGCAGGGCCAGGGGTTGGACTGGATGACTCCTGTGGGTACCTTCCCACTCAGGATATTCCATGATTCTAAACACAGAGCCACTCAGAGCCTGCCACATCACAAAACCTTTCTTAATAGGGAGCAAAGAGGGAATTGAAGCTACAAAAAGGAATGTCAGACAGAAAGGTGTGTACACACTCAGGGGGGATTTACCAATTACCAGTATTGAGGGCACCAGCATGTCTAGCAGCCACACTGAGATCAGATGGCTTTCCAAGACAAGGCAATAAATACTGGGTTTGGGTTCATACACCCAGAAGAGCTGCTGACCTGCCCCTTCCTTGCTAGAATTTCTGAAAGGAATTCCATGACGTGAGTTATTCAGGAAATCAGATTAAACAATCACAGTTACTTTTGGCCTTCAAATCTGCTAATCTATTTTAAGTGTTCCCTGGGAGTCTATTACTGCAGGATCAGAGAACCACACAGAACAAGACTGGCTGTGGAAGAGCTGTAGGGCACCAATATCTGTCTCAGATCTTCTGCTCTGTTCCTCTCACGGTGCTGCATGTTTGCTTTTCCTCTTACACTTTGTTACTGCTCTAACAGTGTAACTGGAGTCTCCTGTCTGCAGTTTCTGCACAAAAAGCTTTCCCAAAAGAGTGGGTGAAAGAGGGGAACAGTAAAACTCTCTGCTCTTATGGAAAGTGCCCCTGAATGCTGTTGGATGGCAGTGATTGACAGCAGCACTTGAGAGCAATGAGCCTGTAGGAGCAGTGACAGCAAAGCACTCACACATGGATGCATTACAAGCTTTTGGGGGGCAATATCCCGTTGCCTTTCCCAGGCTCAGGAAAAAGGCAGGTATCTAGCAAAAGGGATCATTAACATACAAACATACAAATATATATGCATATGAATACAGTACAGAGGAAAGATGTGCAACCTAACAGGGAGTAGAGCAACATGACATGGGCCAGTGAGGACCTAGCAATGTCCAGGCATGGGATCCATGGTTTGGGCTCCCCACAAGAGACAGGAATAGAGCCAAGACACATCTAACTTTACATGTACTCCGTACCTCATCAGCTGAGTCTGGTTTTGAGCCTTCTTGTTGCTGCTGATGATCTGAAGGTGCTGCAGGCGATGTCCCAGCTGCTCACAAGTTGAGAGTTTGCTCCACAAGAAAGACAAAGGCCAAAACTTCAGCACCCTGTAGAAACACATGGGAACGTCCCCTTTTTGCCTTTGTTATGCAGCATGAGGCCAGCATCCTAAATTCATGCAAAACAGTGCAAAGTTAAGGCAACCAGAGCTGGTGATTAGATGTCAATGACTCCCTAAAAGGTTAACAGAATTGAGGCAGCCTTGCCAGACCAAAACATCTAATGCAGAAAACCCAAGCTCTGATTGGCACCCTGTGAAACCACGTCTCACTCTTCCAAGGAAGCCACAAGGCAATTTTGATTCCAGCTACTGCTTTTGGATACATCATTGGGCCTGCACAATGCTTCAGTCTCCATCAGAGTCAAGCTGTGTGTTCAGTGCAGCAAAACAATGTGGAGAAACTGCAGCACACAYCCCAGGGTTACCATCACAGATCATGGAATAGTTTGGGTTGGGAGGGACCTTAAAGCTCATCTCATTCCAACCCCCCACCATGGCCAGAAGCACTTTCCACTATCCCAGGTTGCTCCAAGCCCTGTTCAACCTGGCCTTGGGCACTGCCAGGGATCCAGGGGCAGCCACAGCTTCTCTGGGCACCCTGTGCCAGGGCCTCCCCACCCTCACAGGGAACAATTCCTTCCCAATATCCCATCCATCCCTGCCCTCTGACAGTGGGAAGCTACTCCCTCTCGATCTGTCCCTTCAGGCCCTTGTCCCAAGTCCCTCTCCAGCTCTCTTGGAGCCCCTTTAGGCTCTGGAAGGAGCTCTAAGATTTCCCTGGAGCCTTCTCCTCTCCAGGTGAACACTCCCAGCTCTCCCAGGCTGGTTTCAGAGCAGAGGGGATCACAAGTCTCTGTCTGGTGTGAGMCTGGTATAACAAACARCTGGGCCCTCCATGCAGTTTATYTCCCTTTTCCCCCTCTTTTCTTTTTTCTTCCACTTGATCCTTCTCTATTTTCTTTATTACTTCCAAATTCTTTTCTCAGGATCTTCTACCTTCCCTGCACTGCCTTGCAGTGACCAGCATTACGTAGATAACACAACATTCAGCATTTAATTARGTTTCAAAGTTAACATCCACATTAGGTTTGTAGGGGAGGAAACAGTCACACGGTTCTTTTCTCATGACTCAGAAGAAAAGTACTAAATTATGCTCAATTATTTTGGGGAGTTACTTTTATTACCACATAACCTATAAAGCAAGGACTGTTGGTGGTTTGTGCAGGTGAAGTGACATAGCAGTGGGTRCAGGCTGGCCACAGAAACCACAGCAACACATGGCATCAGGGTTGGTTTGGGCGATAAATTCTGATGTGAAAATAATTTGGATCATTTCTCTCCTGTACACATGACTAGTAYACTACACTACCCAGTGTAGTTGTTGCTTTATTTTCACAGTGTTTCACTGTTATTTATTACTGGTCCAGGAATCCGTGGTCACTTTTATTCATGTCACCTACTCTCCTGTGCTGCCTTGGCATGGTCTTTCAAGTTACATCCATTTCACACACTAACAATATCCCTTATATCCTGCTTTGCTTTGGAAATTGTACAGCTGCTTGGATCATTACTGATCATGGCCTGGAGATGGATGTCCCTGCAAACCGTGTGTGTCTCCCATGGATTTCATCCAGAGGATGCCAGCCCATGCCCAGCAGCAGATGCCTCCAGGACTGGCCAGGATGGGCACACTGGGGTGCTCACTGCTATTTATACAATTCACACCAATCACAARGGTACAGCTCCTCCAAACCCTGCTCATTTCCCTCGGGCTGCTGTCCCCGTCCTTCCCACATCCTCCTGAGCTCTTTGAACCTCCCTTTGTGCACGATTTGTCAGCTTAAGGACCAGAGTGCTGAAGTCCCCCCCCTTCCCCCTCCCTCCCCATTCAATTTTCAGACACATTGGGTTTGAAACACATGCAGTGTACTGTGAATCATTCTTAATTTGAGGTCTCCAAGTTACTCAGCTCTTCGCTACAGCCTCCCACCTTGGAGACAAATTAATGCACTGCTCCTCAGCTGACTTGTCAGGAGGAGGGAGCTGAGGTGGAGGAGGAAAGAGCACCTTGCAGGGGAGGGAGAGGGGGGTGACTGCTCTGGCCACTGATCACACACAGCTGGGCTCACAGATTCACCAAGACACAAGAGCAGACGAGTTTTCCTTTCCAATTATACCCCAGCCCACTGGTTACAAACTCTGCTGTAGCAAAACTTGACTAGAACAGAGAATTGTACTTGAAATGCAAAGAAGGGGAAGGAGAGATGCTCTGCTTGTGGGATTATGTACAGATGGCTGAAGGTGAAGAATTATGGGTCAAACAGCAGCTGCCAGACCCTGTCAGCTCAGGCAGAAAGCAGCAGCTCTGGGGCCCTGTGCCACACTTCTCACCAGGTGACAGTCCCATCCTCTGCCAGCAGTGGCTGYTTCTCATCCTCCACAGCTGCTCCTCAAGCTGGAGGTAGCCAGCCCTGGGTCACCCCCAGTCTGACACCCCCAGCCAGGGGAAAGGACAGACTGCTGTCATCTGCCTGGGGAATGTCTTGCACAAGTGGGAATGATTCCCAAAGCAGCCTCATGCCCAGCAGGACCCCAGCATTGGGCACCCAGTGCAGCCTGTGATGGCTCAGCTCCTCTACTGGACACCATGGGCCTCAAAACCCATCAGAAGGATTTCTTTGTGCTACAACCGACTCTCACTCACCACCACAAGCACAACCAACATTCCACTCACATACTTTCCTTGGAAAGGAAATAGATAWACATACTTATTCAAATAAAAATACAAACATATTGCAAAAAGCTCAATAGAGCAGCTGCAAGATGTGCTATGGGAACTCTCCTCTCTGGGAGGACGGAGGAAGAAAGCAAAAAATATGCCTTGCATGGTCTCCTACCCCTTTGCACATTGACTGTGCACTGCCAGAAATACTCCCACTTGTTTACCATACAGTATATAGAACAATTTTCAGAACTTCAATGGAAAACCAACCAGATAAAAAAACCCAACAGAAATCCAGTGATGTTGTGTCATTGCATTATTTAAGCAGCAGGGGATCTTTGGGGTATTTCCAAATATATGGAATTTTAGCAATAAATTAACATAGCCTCCATGAGTAAGTCTTGATTTTCCAATTCAGTTTTTTCCCAAGAGTGRGAGGGGATTTTTCAGATATCAGATGAAAAGCAATCTTTCCGAATCTGGATCACATGCAAATGTTAAGCTCCATTAACCAGAACTACTGAGTGTCTTCTTGCTCCTTGCTAGAAATTGAAGGAACAGTGCCTCYCTTTGGATGAGGGATTGGAGGTGTYTATAAACAGGCTTATTTTAAAAGGAGCACACAGAGTTTATTGCTTCAAGACTAAAGCATCCTGATGTCCCCAAGAGCAGAGACCTTCAGGTATAATGGGAATGCTGCCCCCAAGTCCCTCTGAAGCAGAATTGCAATGGCCACCCCTTAGCACACGGTGGTGCTGAAGAAATGGCTTAATTCGGGATGTGCAGGACTTGGAAGTGCTGGGTGAGCTTGGAGGGATGGCAGCAACTCACTCCCTGAGATTTCCAGCACTGCTGCCTCGCTTSTCCTGCAAATACACAACAGGAGCATTTCCAAAAATCCCCAAGCATCCCTAGTCTSAGAGGACATTGCTGCTCTCTTCCTTTAGCTTTTCAAAGCTGACTATCCTTTAACATCATAAAAAATAGGGAACAAAAGAACTCCTGTGACCTGAAAGAACAAAAACTCATTAATCTTATTTTATGTGATGTCCTGTCCCAGCACAAGGAGGAGGGGACTGAAGGACACCGGCATGTGACATCTTGAACTCTCCCTGCCTCAAGTATGTTGGCATGAAGAAGGTTGTACCACACATCACATGCCAAATGGAACCAAATTCCTTTAAATGACTTAGGAGGTCAAGCAGGAGGCTTGTTAAAAAGCCAGGTACTAGTCTCTGYTCTTCAGGACTGAGTTTTAAACCACCTGTAAGGGAAGTAAATATTAAGATGATATTGTGGGTGAATAAAACAAAGGAGAGAGCAAGATCTGCCTCCCAAGGCTAAGGACAAAAGCTCAGTGCAGGTTTATGCATAGCAAGCCTCACATTCTGCCCGCTGGCAGGYACAGTTGGCTGCTGCTCTGCCTTAAAACCCCGATCCTGACCCTAGGAAAAGCTAAAGTCAGAATTGCTGAGAAGCTGGGTAACAGCTATCTGGGCTCAACCTGCTAGCTGAGCTTGATCTCCCAAGTTATGCTGAGATTGTGGCCTCTTGGAACCCTGCAAGGCTTGGACTTAACCTGACTCCAAGCCTGGCCTGAGTACTGGCACCAGTCAAGGTGGGACCAAGTGAGACCAAGTGCCTGTGCAGAAAAGGATCATCCTGTCTGTCTGTTGGTGGTGGCACACAGACACAAAAAAGACTTTTGGAGCTGACTCCAAATCTTCTGCCCAAACACAAAGTTGTGCCTTAGTCACCATTAACAATCATTAACACACTGGTTCTCAGTGATATCAGATTTGGGTTTGACCCTAAATGTCTTCCAATAGTCCAAAACTGGAAAGTTTTCCCTTTGTGTACCAAAATGTGTTATCCAACTGYTCAAAAAATCTTTGCATGGGAAGAGTTTCACTGTAATTCTTTTACAACTGTATCACACAATTGGAAACATATTAAAAACCTCCACTCCCTTAGGCTGTACTTTAGAAGATTTATCTGGRAATACAGTAGCGGCTGTTATCAAARTTTCATCAATTACAGYGTCCYCTTGAAGCCTGAAACCAAGACTCCACTCCYCTCTCTGTCACCTCTCCAGGCAACCTGACCAGGGCAGTGGTGGAATCAGCATCCCTGYAAGTATTCAAACAACACATGGATGTGGCACTTGGGAACATGGTTTAGTGGTGGCCTTGGCAGTACTGGCTTAATAACTAGACTCGATGATCTTAGAGGGCTTTTTCAATGTAAATAATTCCATGATTCTAAGCTTTCCCCCCTCAAATCTGCTCAGAATTAGTCTTAGACCACATACTTGCCAGGTCTTACATCTGGAGCATCCTGTTCAGGCTCATGGTTGTGAGAACAGGATTTCACCAAGGATTCAGGCTTACTARCAATCCCTCTAAACTCCTATATAAAGTGCCAAGATTGCAGCACCACAGTCTCTTGGAGAGAAGATGGATTTAGAAACAGTATTTGCTGATGTTTCACAGCTGCAGAGGGACTCACAGCAAACAGGGAGGAGGGAGTCCCCAGCTATCCAGCCATTAAGGAAAGCCTCATGTCATTCTGTTAGCCATGGAATAGCTGGAAAACCACTGTTTCAGCTGTGATGAAACTGAAGCAGGGCTGAGCTACCCCTGCTGAAAATGGGGAGGACATGAATGGCTCCCCAGAAAACCTCCCAGCTCCGTGAAGAGCTCTGAGGGAACCTTTGGCCTTGTGTTTTCAGTGGAGCTCCCCAGACTCCCAACAGCATCCCTTACAGCAGCCTGTTTCCAACAGAACAATTTTGTATCACATTTCTCACTGCGGTTGAGCAGCAGCCCTGCAATGCTTAAACACAAATTAGGTTTCCAGGCAGAAGAAGCTGGCTGATGTCACAGCACCTACCTGCTCCTGCAGATCCCAGAGACCAGCGAGAGCAGGAATGTCAGCAGCATGCAGGCAGGCACAGAGGCCTGCTTCATCAGCTCCACGATGATACTGGCCTCCACCCCATCCGACTGCCAGTGGGTCAGCTTGATGGGCCCCTCATCGTACCTGTCTGTCATGAACAGGACCTGGCTCCTGGCCACCGTGTCGAAGATGGCCGAGAGCTTTGAGGCATCCTCTGCCCCCTGACCAGCTGTGTCCAAAGTGGGGTGCAGATGGGAAAGCATGACTTTGCGCTGGTCATAGTACACCARGATGATTTCTTCCTCCTGAGGGTTTTTAGAGTGTTTCTGAAGGGTAGAACAGCTCCAGAATTTGCTGTCTCCCTCTTTGCTTATCTGAATCCACGGGTCATGGCAGAATATGGTGCCAAGGTCTTCCAAGAATTCACTCAGACTCTCTTCTTTCTCCTGTTTGCTGTTGCTCCATGAGCCAAGCACAGAAACAGTGACTTTAGTGACACGCTGAACTTCCCCGAGGTACTGCTTCACCTGGACAGGGATAAAGGGGAAGTGTACCACAGCAAGGATGACAGCGGCGTTCTGCTCCGAGATCCAGCGGCCGATCAAAATGCCGCTGTCTGCCGAGGAGCAGCACGATGGAAAGAACACCTTCAGTACCATGGCAGCCACCCTGGAGGGACATACACCTGCCAGGAAACACAGAAATAAAACCTGAGGATGGTGAGTAAATGAAAGGAAAATATGACCTGGSCAAAGCCACCAGAGAGGAGAACTAAGAATGCTTAAAAACACAAACATTAGTGACATTAATGACAGCCAACATTCACATAATCATGAGGTTCCTGATGATCTGCAGTCTTTAAATGGAGGGAAGGAGAGACTGGAGTTTCCCAGCAAAGCCTGTCTCCCTGTCCTAGAGAGGTCTTTCGTGGTGGTACATRAATAAGCAGAGCCTGTCAGACCARCCAAGACCCAGCCTGAGAATTCAGAATTCACCCAGCCTTAGATCTTGGATGCCACACTGGRTGTGCTGGAGCCCTTCCTAGAGAAGGGACTACATCATAGCACACTGTCGTGCTTCTGGAGAGCATTTCTGGCTGCTACCAACAATCAAACACTGGTTCATGCTATACAGTCTCCTTTATCACCTCACAACCCAAGCTCTGCTCTGTGACCAACCCACTGAGCAACCTTGGTCACATCACCCAGCTCCTCTTGCTTCACTCTTCTCATCTGGAAACTGAGATGATCATTTTTTTCAGAAGGGACTACACTTCAGTTAATAATTGAAGTAGTTTTAATTTATTCGATTCAACAGCCTAAAAAAGGAGAAGCATCTCTGCTTTACCAGTGCTTTTCTTCCCATCATTAAGAACACATCTCAATGGCCTTGGGAGACTTTTCCAAATAGGAGCTTTGAGGCAGTTGACAGTGTCTCTTTAAATAAGGTGGAGGTTTCTAACAGGAATATAATTGCAGTAAGGAGGGCGCTGGCGCAGAACAGGCRGCATCCGGCGCCCGTTGTCCTTTGCCGTCCTTCAGTGCTTTGTTAGGGATGTGAAAACTCTGCAGGCCCCCGAGGCTGCTCCTCTGCGAGGGACCCAGTCAGTCGGAAAGGGAACACAGAGGGTATTTACAGCACCGAGAGAGGATGTGCAACGGGAACGGCCTGCTGGCTTTGTTTTCCTCTCCCTTAGTACTGGAGAGTTGAGCCAGTAAAGTTCAGCACCTGGCAATTTCCTACAGCATGAAGGGATGGAGGAGCAGCTATGGGGAGTGATTAACCTCTAGGGTTAATCACTCACAATGGGGCAATCTGGGGAGGTGCRGRCTCCCCATCCCTGGAAGTGTCCAAGGCCAGACTGGACAGGGCTTGGAGCAACCTGGGCTAGTAGTGCTCCTGTCCAGGGCAGAACAAGATGGTTTGTAAGGTCCTATCCATGTCAAASCACTCCTTGATTCTATGGTTCTTCTGAGATCCTGCTTCCTCAAAGACTCCAAGTCTCTGAGGTTATCCCTCTGGTCAAAGAGGGAGAAATGGAGTCCCTCTGTGTCCTCCAGATCCTGCTGGGGGCTTGAGTGTCTCTGGGGAAGYGAGCATCAGTGCTGGGTGCCCTCAGCACCTGTGAACACTGTGCTTCCAGCACCACACTGTCAATAAAATCCCTCRGGAGAGGGAAGCCCTGGGATGTGCTTTGCAGTTTCGCAGTAAAAGGGAAAATTCAGACCAAGGAAAAACATCAAAGGCAGCCCTGTGATGTTTTTCCTGTTGAGGGAGGGAGAGTTATTGCGAGTATTGCTACAAGAGACTACCACTGTCTGTGCACAACTGTCCTTAAAGGTCTGACCTTCCCCTGGATATTTCAGAGAGGAATTGTCAACGGACTCTTCATGCGCACACTTATTTTTCACTGAGATTGTTTTTAAAAACAGCCACAATCCTCTGGGAAAGCCTCCCATGGAGCAGAAACACTTCTCATCCTTATCTTCTGTGAGGTTTTCCTTTTACACCTTCCCCAACTTTTAAAATTAATATAGTTTTATGCACCCAACTACTCTGGCTATAGCTCAGGTCAAATCATCTGCCTTTGGGTTGCTGCAGACATGGCAGAGAAGCAATTTTCAGGCTGTACAAAGTATCTTGATAGTTGAAAACCGACTGATCAACTGTTGTTATGTTAATGTGGCTTTTATTCCCAAATCCAGGATTTGTATCCACCTCATTCATTTCAATAGACTGATTGAAATATCAAATGTCATCACAGTCAACTGTTTCACTGMTGCTAATTTTAACAGAAAAATCCTACCAGTGCGTTTAGTCTCTGCTCATCAAGTGCCTAAAATCTTCCARATCCACCCATTTCTGCTGGAAACACCCACCTTTCCCTGAAAGCATCAATGCAATGATCTCAGGTGACCAAAACCAACAAAATAAACACCACCTAAATTGTGTTAATGCAACCAATAAATGAATACAGGACCTCAGGACTGATCARTTCCAGAATTTTTGTCAGAAAAGCAAARGTGAACAGCAGGATGTGACTGTGGTGTCACCAGAGAGGCTGTCCTGCGGCCACAGGGTGCCAAAGGGGACTGATCCCACAGCAAACCCACACCTGAGCATCCCATGGTCCTTCCAAGGTGCTTAGGGCCAGGATAWAAAGAATCTTAGAACCATGGAATCATAAATGTTGGAAAAGCCCTCTAAAACCATCCCGAGGAATGAGTCCCGTCATTCCTCCAGCAGCAGCAGCACCCCCACCACCACTAAACCATGGCCTCAAGTGCCATATCCTTACGGCTTTTTGAACACTTCCAGATCTGGCATTCCACCACTGCTCTGGGTACCTGCGACAGTGCCTGACAAAGCTTTGCGTGAAGAAATTTTCCCATCCATCCTATCTATATTCAAACTAAAC
>NW_026623697.1:172084-215117 GCF_030028575.1 Malurus melanocephalus
GCCGCTCTCCGGGCTCGTCCCGGCGCCTTCCCGCGGGCCCCGAGAGCGGCGCGGCCGCCTGAGCCGAGCGATAAGGAGCGGCAGTTCCCCCCGCCTCCCCTCCACCGCCCGGGCTGGAGCGGGGCCAGGGGCTCAGCTGTGCTCACGCTGTTGGCCCCGTCCCCGCAGGTCAGGGGCTTCGCTGTCCTCACGGGACCCTGTTATCCCACAAGCCAGGGACTCACCTTTCCATGTGGGATCCCACTGCCCTTAATCCCCAAAGTCCAAGGACTCGCCCTTCCTCAGGGGCCCTGTTGTCCCCCTTCCCACTGGCCATGGGTTCAGCTGTCCTGACGGGACCTCCTTGGCCCCCATCCCCACCGCCTCAGAGGYTGCCTGGCCCGGCAGAGGCCCGTGGGTGCCAGCGGGTGCCCAGGAGCTTTGTGCTGTGTTCCAGCATCGGATGGGGCCAGCAAGCTTGGGAAGATGCTGGGCACCATGAGGGGGTCCCACATGGAAAGGAAGAGCAGGTCAAAGATGAGSGTGGTCTAGAGAAAAGGTTTGGGCWTTTAATTTATGTTGCTGGATGGCACAGAATTGGAACTGGGGGGAGGGGTGGAAATGGAGATTTGGTTTGTGGGAGCTCAGCCCCGTGGGATGGAACAGGCTCATCCCTGTTCCTGCAGACTATGCAGACCCTCATCCTGCTGCTGCCTCACTCTGCAGAGAGAGGGGTCTTGGAGAGCACCACACGGTGTCTGTTGTGTTAAGTGCCTGTTCCAGGGCCATGAGGGAGCAAGGCCCTCTCCAGGGATCATTTGGGATGAGAGGTGGTGTCTTGGGTCTGGGACATCAGCCGAGGTAGAGGAGTCGTTGAGCTCCGTGCCCACACTGAGGGCTGGAGCAGCGAGAGGAAAACGCCCATKCCTGTGCTGGCACACCCTGCCCGCCTTCCCCTGGCCCCTGCCGATAAAGGCAGTGGACGTGACTTGGAGCCCTGCTCTCCAGGGCAGCTCCAGCCCTAGGACGTTGGACAGTGCGAGCCATTCCATATGGAATTCCCTCCATGCAGTGGTTGATGCTTCCCTGTAGAGGTCAGGAATGCAGCACAGAAGGAATTACCTTCATTCTGCTGTTTCCCTGAAGTCTGCTGCAGASCCGGTGTGCCGTTTTCTGATTCCAAAACCTTCCCTAATAGCCAGGGAATGAGGCAGTACAGACCAGTTGGCTTGATCGTGCCAGGTTGGGCAGGCTTGGAGCAACCTGGTCTAGCAAAAGGCGTCTTTACCCATGGCAGGGCGTAGATCAAGTTGATCTTTAAGGATCCAATCCAAACCATTCTGTGATTCCATGGTTCTRTGRTAGAATATGGACTTCTTGGCATGACCTTACCCCTCCGATCATGCTCTGCCATCAGGAATGTGGAGCCATGGCACCTCAAAATTGTATGGCGGGAGAAAAAATATTTATGTTACCTTTGAAAAAACACACAGGGATTCAAGGGTGTGGTGATAACAAATTTGCCTAGGCACCAATGCATGACCAATTCTAAGTAGCTGGGTCATCCTTTAGCTCCTCTGGTGGATCCAGAACTGATCTAGTCCTGGAAAAACTGGGGGCCATCAGGCAGTCAGGTCTGGGGCAATGTGTCATCCCTGGAAGTGTTCAAGGCCAGGTTGGAGAGGGCTTGGAGAAGYCTGGGATAGTGGAAAGTGTCCCTGCCTATAGCAGGGAGTGGGATGAGATGAGCTTTAAGATCCCTCCCAACCCAAACCACCTCCTGTGGGAGCAGTGGAGCTCTCAGCCCACCAGCAGACCCACAGCTCAGCGGGGCTGCAGGGCAACCAACCCCACTCCCCTCCTGGGTTTTTGGTTGGGATCAGCACATGGTGCTGCAGCATTGGTGGGTCTGTACAGGGGCCTCACACAGTACTTAAAGACTTTGACACAGTTCTCCCCTGCGTCTGCTACAAAGAGGTGCCCGAAGGAGGAGCAAGCGATGCCAGCAGGTTTCCGCAGCCCTGTGGACACCAGGCAGACGGGAGCTCCGTGCTCTGGGAACAAGTGGACTGTACGGTGCTGCTCRTCTGCCACCAGGATGCTGCCCTCCRKGTCCACGCAGACCCCAGCAGGGTTGCCAAACTGGTGTCCATATTTGSTGCTGAGGGAGCAGAGGAGCTTACGGCTACTCATGAAGACTTTGACGTCTCCACACTCCTCAGTCACCACAAAGCCTCCACTGGGCACTGGACTGACATAGCGAGGTCCCTCCAGGTTGGGGACAGAGTGGACATTGAGTGTCCTGAAGGCATGGTCCAGAGCAAAGCTGTGAACTTGGCCTTGTGCGTAGTCTGCTACCAAGATCTTGCCCATAGAGTCTACTCCAATTCCCCTGGGGGAACCAAMCTTCTTGACCTTTATCCATTCCCCCCTGGAGAGGCTGGTGTGAGGGTTGAAGACCCAGATGGCTTCGTTCACCATGTCAGCTACAGCCACCATTCCCATCCTGGTCACAGTCACATCTTCTGGCAAGAATATGCCACCTCCCTTGCGWGTTTGCTGGCAGGGCAGGGACTGCAGTGTGCGGCCTGTGCTGCTGAGGATGTGGACCCAGGGTGCGCTTTCGGCTGTCACGTAGATGGAGCCATCCAGGGAGCAATGGATTCCATTGACACCCCCATAGCGGCTGCCAGTGGGGTTGGGAATCTGCCTCACCAGGTTGTTCTGGCAGTAGTGGAGAAGGCTGTTGATGTTGTCCAGATCTCCACACAGGCTTTTGGCCTTATGTGCCAGCTGGTGGACCTGGTGCTGGGTCACCATGCCCATGCCAGGCTGGCTGTGCAGCAGTGGGCTGGCTGACTGCAATGTGGCAAATGACTTCAGCTGGAGGCTGTAGATGGTTTTCAGAAGCTTCCCCTTTAGCTGGCTGGTCTCCAGTGTGTAGTCCATGACAAATCTCTTGTCCCTGTTTGGGGGAAGCAGTAGGACCATGACTGTCCCTGCCCACTKCCATCTCTGAGGATATGCTATGGTGCTTGCTGCCTACCCAGGGTCAAGGTGTTGGTGCTAGTCTGGATTCACCTCATGCCAGAGAGATCCTTTCACTTTAGTGCCAGCTGATTATGACATAAAGAAAAWCAAGGACCCTGGCACAGAAATGAGAGTCAGCAAGCTAGATCTGCAGCTGCAGGAACCAGCCAAAAGGGTCCATCAGAACTCAGCTGGTGTCAGATGTGGCCTGAGGATTTATGTGTAAAGGTGAGCCCTGTGTGTGAACACTGAATATCATATTGAATACAAACATATCAAGCTCTCCAGTTCCTGAGACAGTGGCTTCTCTCACATCTTTAACACTTGGTACCCCTATTTTCTGTGAGCCTCATCTCTCCAAGCCATGCTCAACTCATCATAACACTTCAGTCTCTCAGGGTGACCATTCCTCAACTCCCACATGGGTCAGATGTGGGAGTAGATGTCTTCGCTAGTAGATTGCTTTGCTAAGGGCAGCCCCTTTCCCATCCAAATATTTTCATAGAATCATGGAATATCCCAAGTTGGAAGGGACCCACAAGAATCATAAATCCAACTCCCAGCCCTGCTCAGACACCCCAACAATCCCACCCTGTCCCTGGCAGCTCTGTCCAAACGCTCCTGGAGCTGTGGCAGCCTCGGGGCCGGGACCATTCCCTGGGGAGCCTGGGCAGTGCCAGCACCCTCTGGGGGAAGGACCTTTCCCTGATCTCCAGCCTGACCCTACCCTGGCACAGTTTCAGCTCTTCCTTGGGTCCTGCCACTGATCACAGGATCAGAGATCAGCACCTGCTGATGGAAGATATTTCTGAAGTAGCCAACAATTTGTCTGGAAGAAAAGGAGACATTCTGCTCTGAAAGATACATTCATCTTCATCCTTTTTTTTCCAAACATGAGAGCCTCTAGGAGAACCCAAATTTCTCTTTTGCCCACTCTCTGTTTTAGAATCTGGCAGCAATGGGAGCCCAGCTTTGCTGTGTTCTACCCAGGCCTGGCTGGAGTGTGGCTCGTAACACACAGCCAGGAGCTGGCAAGGGAACTGYTAAGAGAAATATGGCCTCATTAAAGTGCCTGGAGAGGCATAGCTTCACTTTGCTTTAAATGTGATTATAATTAATATTCTAATGGGTACACTTGKCTGTTTTGAGTTGTTTGCAAGCCATCACTTCACTTTTATTGCCCCATGTCCCATGATTGCCTGTATCATGTGCTTTGTGCTGCTCACAAAAGTGACATTTCCCCAGACCACAGCTGAAGAAAGCTAAGGCATACAGTGCCAAACAGTCCTTGCCATGTGCAAATACTATTGCTATATAAAAGCCATCTCTCAATACTTGCAGAGCTATGAAATGCAAATATGTGATAGTGGGGATGCGAAAATACTGATGGAAATGCAATTTCTGCTGGTTTTGGGGCTTGGGAGCAGCTTTTTCTTCCCAACAGTAGTTATGCTTTGTGKCTCTAGCAGTAGAGGTCTGCCCAGTGGAAACAAACCCTCTATCCCYCAGACTGCTTGTCAGGGTCCTCCTTCAGAGCTGGACAAAATCCGAGAAACTGGATTGTACAGATGGGGAAACTGAGTCACTGCCAGGGAGACAACATGCCAGCTGCCACACACCCCTCACCGTTTCCTCCTCGTTTCCTGGGTGCTGGGCACCCAAAGCTGCCATTTGACCCCTGATGGTGTGTCCTGAGCCAAGCCTGAGCTGCTCCATCAGGGGTCTGACACTGTCCCCCACTCACCTCAGGCCAACGAGCTGTGGCTATGAGCCCAGCACCCCAGATGCTGTACCTCAGTCCTGCTGTCCAGGGGGCTGCCTGTCCTTCCCTGGCGGCGCTGTCCTCTCACTGGCTCTGTCCTGCTCCCTTGCCAGGCTCAGGGCAGCGGGACTGAGAGATGTTGTGTTGTTAGTGACGGGCGATTGCCCTCCAGTCTGGGTAAACACAAAAACTCTTTGTGCTGATAACCAGAAGCAGTGAGACAAGGGCAGATCCACAAGGTTTTTACTCCTTGTTGGTGTCCTGCCCAGAGACAAGGTGCCTTTCCCCCAGGATCAGGCTGTGCCCCACCTGCCTGCTCCTGCCAGAGGGAGGTACCCAGCTGCAGAGGTGATTGGGGGCYTTTTTGTAGAGGCAAAAGGGCTGATTTGCTGCATCTCACCCTTGGCAGCTCCTGGTTTGGGACAGAGACACTCACACTRTGAATCAGGGCTCCTCAAGGCTTCACTGCTGCCTCCTCGTGTGCCCCAGCCTGGGCACGGTGCAGGTGTGTGTGGGGCCCTGTGTGCCCCACTTACAAAAGGAGACTGGTGAACTTTGCCATGTCAGGCTTTGAGGCGCAGTGATGGAGAAGCTCTAAAAATGGCAGATCAGCCAGGATAGCTGGAACAGCCCCCCTTTCCATCTCCACACTGCTCAACCCGAGCTCTCCACAACTGGAATAAACCAATGAGGGTCAGGAGGGCACAGTTAGCAAGGGGCAGCCTGCAAGGGGYTGCTCAGAACCTGCCCTCTCTCCCTGGCAGTGATTCCTGGCAGTGYCTCCTGAGAGTGCCCTGTCCACCTTTGCCCTTAGTGAGCTCAAACCACTCACCTTAAACCTGGCCAAGTCGTGGGGAAGTTTGTGTCTGTTCAAATGTAAGTGAAGTTTGGGTCATACTCTTCCACCTTTTGGGGTGCTTGGAGGGGCTGCATGTGCCTGGCTATTAGGACTGAGGAAGCAGGTTGGGATCAGTCTGGCTGCAGGAGCTGTGGGATGGGGATCTCCCTCCAAAGCCCCAGGGCTGGGTGCTGTTCTCACCAGGTGTTTAGGACCCTTCTGGTCCTGGATCAGTGTATCCCTGAAGCTCACAGTGCTTGGGAAGCTGCTTCAGACCCATTACCAGCCAAAATTACAAAAATAACTTGACATGACAAGTGCCGGGGCTGCTCCATCCGAGCCCCAGCAGGACGGGAGGCAGCTTCAAAAACCATCTCCCAGGGCAACAGGGTCTGACCTTTTGTTTCGCTGTTGTGTGCTCCATCACCAGGATAAACAAACACAGCCTAGCCCTGGGGCTCCCGTTCACCTTTCCAGGACCGTGGCTCTGTCACAACCTGTTGGGAAGCCATCCCGGACCCCAGGAGACTCCTGTGTCATGGCACAGCCCTGGCACAGCCTGTGCCCACGCCAGCACCGGGAGCTGCGGGGTTCAAGGACAAGGGCATGGTCAGCTGCTGGGGCTGGAGATGGACCAAGGGGAAGAGAGGTTGGGTTCAATTCAGGCTTTCCTCGAGCACATTTCTTGCAGGTGTAAATGGTGAACTTCACCCCTTGTGGCTTTTTCTCCCCTGGTACAGGGGCAACAGCTCTTGGTTGTGTGTCYACAAGGAAAACACAAGCCCTGGATCTCTGTCAGTCCCCATGCCTGGAGAACAGGCACGGTGCCTGCCTGGATCACTGCAAGTATACAAGGAGCCAACAGAAGATCCCACGGGACAAGTCAATGTCACTGCTACCAACTCACAACTGTGGGGGGAGAAAATCCCAACCCATCCACTGAGAATATTTGCCCACCTATAACCCAGTTCCATGGCTGGGGAGAGGGTGGGGGGACCTGAAAGGTCACATTGTCTGTGCAGTGCCAATTCTGGTACAACAAAATTCTCCTGTGGCTCAGGTCCATGCTGGACACCAGAGCACTCCAGCCCCGAGGATCCCGGCAGTTCCCCAGCCTAGACTGGTCCGTTGTGGACACCAGAACACTCCAGCCCCAAGGACCCCGGCAGTCCCCAGCCTGCCCCAGACCACTGTCAGCGCAAGGAGGTTGTAGCCGAGGACTGTGGTTGTTTGCTGGGACCGAAGGGGCGATGTGGAGACAGAAGGGGATGGCAGCGGGTGTCGGGCTGGACACGGGCTGGTCATTGCTTTGCGCGGACACCAGGCGGCCCTGTCTGTCCGAACAACGGGGAATGATTGGCACCGATCATCACACTGCTGGAATGCACCCTGTCTGTGTCTGTGTGCGTGTGCAAGGGAAAGGGATGTCCCAGGACTGTGCGAGAGGTTTTGGGTGGAAGCTGAAGCATCCCCTGCACAGTCACACAGGAAACGTGATCCCCGGCCTGAGCAGAGCCTCCAGCCCGGCTGCACTGCCCCACTGTCCATGGAAAGCTTGCAGTGTCCAGCTGGGGACATACAGGAGCTTGGGGGGACACTGGGGGACACAGCTCTTGAAGTCTGATTCCCCACATAGGCTGGGACTGGGGCTGGGGCTTTCTAAACCTGGTTCCATGGAGGTGAGAGCAAGAATTCAGCTCATCAAGCATCACAGAAATCCCTCCAAAATTGAAAGTTGTGACTACTCTGGTCCCTAAAATTGGCCTGGCCCTGTCCTCTGGCCAGCATGGGCACCCCGGGATCCCTGCTGCTGGTGAGCTAACAAACAGAAAAGATTCTCCAGGGTCTGATAATGGTTCAGCTGACACCTCAGCTTCTCCCTTTCTCTGTCCTCCTCCATAGCCACCCTGCTCACAAGAGGATTWGGGAGTTAATCCTCTTTGGGACATCAAGCTCCCTGTTGAGCCTGCCAAGGGTCAGAAGCTGTGAAGCACAGCAGGGCACTGCCACAAAGCCCCTTTTTGTGCTAGGAACAGCCCTGTGGATGAATCCCAGCCTGTCCTAGTGGCAGCATCCCCACTGTCACCCCCTTCTCCACCCAACCCAGGCACCAGCCTGTCCCCAAGGCCRTGGGAGCTGGGTAATGGTCCCACCAGGCTGGGTCCCTCCACCCCATCCTGGCCTCTCCACCTGGTCCAGAAGGGTGGTGGGAGGAAAGCAAAACTTCCTCCTATCCTGGCAGGGAGCAGCATCCCAAGGCCATGAAGGAAGTGGGAAACAAGCAGAAGCTTTCTGCAAACACAGCTCCATGCTCAGCCTGCTGGGGAGGGCTCTGGATGTCCAGGAGCTCTGTGGAATCCCRGGGGCATGGCTATTATTGGACCAAAGCTGTGAGCCAGAAACATTCCCTAATGAATGGTACTGGGCCAATTGGTCTTCCAGGAGGGATTGCTCCAGCTCTTCCTCTGGTGAGGAAGGGTGCAGGCTGGCACTGCTGTGTGCCACAGGCTTGTGGCCACTGGCTACAGGTGAGCAAGGTGGCACCTGCACCTGCACTTTCTGCTCCCTCTTCCCATCCAAACCACAAACTGTCAGCATCCTTGGGTACCCTGCACCTAAAATCTGTCACAACCTGTTGGGTTGTGGAAGTAACAATGGAAGTGCACTTTCTGCTCCCTCTTCCCATCCAAACCACAAACTGTCAGCATCCTTGGGTACCCTGCACCTAAAATCTGTCACAACCTGTTGGGTTGTGGAAGTAACAATGGAAGTAACAATGGAAGTAACAATGGAAGTAACAATGACTGCATGCTTGGACTCCCCGGGCTCCAGATTTGGGAAAATTGTGTGGGTGTTGTGGCTCTGCAGCAGCTGCTGTCTGGGATGGGGGATCCAGGGCTGCCCAGGTACAGTACCTGACTCTATAGGTGCTCCTGGGTCTTCAGGCAGCTTCTGCCTTGCAGGAACGTTTGCTCTTTCACTCTCAACCCTTCCACCCTCAGCATCTGCCCCAGCACCCCAGGGCAGCAGTGGGGAGCACGCAGCCCTGGTGCCCTGGTGCCACTTGGCATCCCCTGYGTTGCCCCAGTCCCAGCAGGCGTGGGCCCCCTCCAGGCAGGGAAGTGGGCAGGAAGGCAGGAGCTGATCAAACAGCAGCAGCAGCCGGGATCTCACCCTGCCTTAGCCTGCAAAGCCTGAGGGAAACCTTCTCCCCRCTCAGCTTGGCTGCCTGTGGAAGCATCAGCCCTGGTGAGAGCCAGAGCACTGCTCTCACCCACCCCAGCTCTTTTAAGTACTTAAACCCTCAGTGCTTCCCTCCATGGGCCTTTGATCCAGCTCCAAAGCCAGAAAATTTCTGCCCTGGGCAAATACCCAGGGAAACAACCCATTCGGAGGCATCCAGGAGCAGGAAAAGGAAACCTTCAATTGCAATAACAGATGGGGAAATGCAGCAGGCATGTTTTGTAGGTTTTTGTACTGTTTTTCCTGATTTAAAACTGAGGAGATGGGGTAGCTGCTCCTTTGCGCTGGCTGCACGCCATGTCGGGGTGCAGAACACGGCTGCTGCCAGAGCAGCTCTGGAGCTGCAGTCCCAGGGACCGCTCTGCACTCCAGTGTTTGTGGCTGASCGGGGTTGAAGAGTTCATGTTGGACTCGAAATACTCCAGCAGTGTTCCTGTCAGAGCCAGGGGACAGTCACCAGGGCACAGTGAGATGGCTCGAGGCAGTGATGCCACCACAGTGGCTGTGGTGATGAGAGCGGTGAGGAGCAGAAGTGCTGCTTCTGCAAACAGCTGGGAGCAGAGGATCCAAGATGAGCCACAGGCAATGTGTGCAGTKATGCTTCCTGGCTGCCTCTGCTCCTCTTCCTCCCACAGAGGAGTTCCCAGGGGGAAGAGGAGGACCTGTGGTTCCTCCCCAGGAGCTGCAGTTTGGGTGAAAGCAGGTGGCTGGGTTGTCCCCCTGATCTGCATTGCCCTGGCAGATCAGCCCCTGCCAGTCTCAGCACATCTGTGCTGCTTCCCTGGTGTGCTGCCAGCCCTGGGGGTGACATTTGTGCCCCAAGGGGAGTCACAGCCTCCCCGGCTTGTTCCTGCGGTGCTAATGCAACGAAGCAAAGGGAGGGACAATGCTGAGAAGAGGGGTGAGGAAGCGACAAAGGAAATGATGTCTCCTGGTGCTTTTAGTACCTTTCAGGGCACTTGGAGCTCCCAAGAACAACACCACTCCTTATTTAAGTTCGAGGGGAAACTCCCCACCAACATGCAGTCGTCTGGCAGAAAGAAAATCTTCCCAGCCTTTCCCCAGGTGGGAAGTGCAAGGAGGGTTGGGACAGGCCCTCTGGAGTGATTGGATCCCTTCGGGATCAACTCCAGATTTGTCTTTCCAGCTCCAGAGACCTCTCAGCCTGGTGTCTTTCCCTGCCCTCAGCTCTCAGTTGCAATTGCCCTGTCGCCGCTGCAAAGCCGGGTCATTGCCTCCCTCCTGCCTGAGATGGAGCAATTCTGCTCCAGGTTGTCTTTGCMGCTTCACACGTCTGCTCAGAAAACTCCTGGCCGACCTTGGCCCTTCTTGAGCCCATGTTTGGTAACTTTCCACTGCTCCGAGCTCCGGCCTGCCCCCATTGGGGTAAGAGAAAACTGGTTGTGCTGGGCAGGAACCACTTCTCATCCCCAGCTGGTTCCACGTGGTAGCCCAGGTGGAACCTGGGCTGAGTTCTGAGTGAGTGCCCAGCTCCCTGGCCCAGCTGCAGGTGGGGCCTGGGATGCCCAATACAGCAGGGTGGGCACCTCAGCACTCACCCTCCTGGTCATCTCAGCCATGGCCTCTGGATTTCCGTGGTCCCAAATTGCCTGGGTCTCCCCCACCCAGCTGCACATTGCTGTGTGCAGGGGGTTAACTCCCCTGGCACCAAATGAGTCCCCATTTCTTGGTGTCACACCCAGCACCCTGCTGGGGCTTGGCATCACCCAGCTCTGGACACCGCATTGGCTCCACCACGTCTTTTAATTGTGAGCAAACCCAAGGGGGTTTGCAGCTCCATCCCTTGGACCATGGCTCCCCTGCCAGGCTGGGCTGCAGTGGGGACAGGTGATGCCCCTGCCAGCCCCAGCCATCCTCTGTGCAGGTGGGTGACTCCTGGTGACTGTAGCTCTGCAGCGAGTGTCCCCTTCCAGCATGGGATCCATCCCCACATTTGGTCACCAGTACTTTGCCACCCAGCCAGGGAAATCCATGGACACAGCATTTCTGGGGGTCGCTGGGGTGTTCTCACCTCATGCTCGGGGCTGCCCTGCTCACAGTGAGCAGCCTCCTGACACGACATCCTGCCATGAGTCCCCACAAGCTCTGGTCCCATCTGTGTCCCAGGGTACCTGGGTTGCTCCTGCACTGTCTYCCCTTGCTCTTGACCCTGGCAGGGCATCCAGCCAGAGCTCACAGTCAGGCAAACACGGCTGGAAAACTGGTTGKAGATGCAGCAAACCCACCCTCCGTGTCCTCCACTCCCAGCTCCCCTGGGGCCACGTCCTTGTGCCAATGGGATAGGGAGTTTAATAACCTCYTCGTTTACAAGGAACCTTGGAATCTGGTTCCTTCCACTGCCTCAACCGAGATAAGCCTTCCCTCAGGGTTTGTTTATTAGGAAACTTCCCTCCCTCCCAATCCCTGAGCTCTCCTTTGCTCTTGAAGCCGGAGGAGAAGGAATACTTGAGCAGGAGCAGCTATACCCACCTGGGGTTAGAAACCCATAAAAGTTGTGCAGCTCCATTGACCAGGAGTTGCTGGGCTCTGAGCTGTGCCCAGGACCTGCTGTGACCCCATGTCTCCCCAGCCCCAGGAGCAGGGGGGCTGCTGCCTCATCGGGGCAGGGAGGTCTTTGGCTGGCTCCTCCAGCTGTCGGTTGGGACTGGACTTGGCTTGGCAGGAAAATGGGGGGGAACATGCAAGTAGGAGGAGTGTGATCRACCATGACCAGGAATGATGGCTATCAGATGGGTCTGCATGTAACAGGTGGGTAATGGCTCCCTATCAGATGCCTTTAGGGTGACCAAATAGCCGTGTAATGGGTCCTGAGCTGGAGTGGGCTGAGGGCCCTGGAGGTGCAGATTGCAGCCTAGATAAGCCACCCTGGTAGTTCAACTCCCATCCATTATTTAAATATAAAGGTAAATGCTTTCATCTTTTCAATTGGAATGGTGGCACCAACTCAGCCACCTCCTTGGTGGTGTGCAGGCAGGAGTCCCTGGGGAGGGGACTGCCTTGGACACCCATGGCATGGCAGAGGGGGAGCCATCCCCTCTGTGGGGGTGCCATCAGCACCCCTGAGGACAAGGTGGGAAGGTTGAGTGACAGGGTGGCATTGGGGACGCGGGATGTGACCCTACACCCTCTCTCTGCTCTTACTTGCACCAGAAYTTGGATCTGGTGTTGTGATCTCAAGGTCCAGCTATGGTAGATTGTCAAGGGAGATGGAAGGAAAAGGCTGTGTGTGTGTGCAGGGACTTCTGCTGGAGCAAGTGGTGTCGTTATGGGACTTGGGGGAAATGGCTTCAAACTGTAAGAGAGCAGGTTAGATTACAGTTTAGGAAGGAATCCTTCCCTATGAGGKTGGGGAGGCCCTGGCACAGTGTACCCAGAGAAGCTGTGGCCACCCCATCCCTGGAAGTGTCCAAGGCCAGGTTGGATGGGGCTTGGAGCAGCCTGGGACAGTGGAAGGTGTCCCTGCCCATGGCAAGGGGTGGGATGAGAGGAGGTTTAAGGCTCCTTCCAACTCAAACCATTCCRGAATGCTGGGCTTCTATGAATTAGAAACCTCATGGCTTCTGTGAGGACATTTCTCAACCTGACTTGTCAGACACAGTGGGCTGCCCCCCTCCCCAGCACAGGCCAAACCAGTGGGATTCTAGTGTTGATCCAGCAGAACGAAAGGTCACACCCCACCCACATGAAYACAGACCACATGCAGTCAACATCTGGCTGTATCTGCTGGTGGCTCACCCAGCACTTCAGAAACAGAGGCTCTGTGACAGGAACTATGGCACAGGACTGCTGCAGGATCCAGCTGGAGCAGGCAGAACTTCCAGGAAAGAACAAAGCAGCCAACAGCAACTCCTGCTCAGAGGTTTTCCCTTTAATGGTTTGGTTTTTGTTTTGTACATTCGTAAAACTGTGAACAATAAATACTGTGTGATCGGGTCCCAGCTTCCACTTGCCTCCCCAGCTTTCTGCAGAGGTGAGGGACACAGTGAGTGACACAGGGAGGGCTGCTGGCACCAGCTCCACTTGTGGGAGGTGCCCAGCTCACAGCATGGGCACCATGGAGCAGGACAGCATCCCAGCTCAGGCAGCAGGATGGGGACAGAGAGGTGACAGTGTGCAGGCAACATCTCAGCTAAAAATGGGTGAAAGGCAGCACTGCCTGGTGGTCTGGGCATGGATCTTCTGCTGAAGCTCAGAGCTGATGGCTACAGAGCTCAGCTACACCTCTGCTGTCCTGGACCTCCCAGGTGCACGAGTTCAGATGGGGATCTGCTAAAAAATATGTGACAATGCTTGGGAGTGGGAGGAGATGTGGTTCCCAGGTGGGCAGAGGGACCTGCATCGCTTGTTGTTCCTCAAGGGAGTTAAAGGCTGGGTGAGCAGAGAAGGATGCCATGGGAAAATGGGACTCTGACTTCCTGGCTGTGCCTGTGGGTTTCCTGCTGTGATTGGGACAAAGGCCCAGGCACGGAAGAAGAGGTGGTGAGGGGGAAGAGTAGGGAACCCTGAGGTACGGGAATAGGGAGGTGCTGGCAGGGGGACAGGGGCTGCCAGGGCAGCGAGGGAGCTGAGGAGGGGAGGTGACAGCAGGGCAYGGGGCACCAGAGTGGCACAGGATGGCAGAAGAGGCTGGAGGGAGACTGGGAGGCTGTTGGGAGTGGGTAATGTAAGGGTCTGCTGTGCTGATGGTGTTCTGGCATCCAGAGATCACAGCATTATTTACACCCAGGAGGGCTGGGCAATACCACCTCCCTCCACCTTCATGGAGGATCCTCCACCCAGATTCAGGGGTCTGTTCTGGTGGGGTCTCATGACCTTCCCCTGGGCCTTGTGGGACCAAGGCCATGCTGGGAAGCAGCAGGACATGGGCCATCAGAAAGATCTGGAGCTGGCTCAAAAGGGCTGCATTGCTGAGCTGAGCATCTCTCCTTCTGAATGTCCCCCTCCCCTCCACCCCACACTTTTCTCCAAAGAGAAAAGACCCCAATAACCCCATTGGTCCCTGTGCCCTAGGCAAAGTCCTCCAGTGAGAAATAAGCCCCTGTGATGATGTGGAAGCTTTGTCCAGAGAGCAATCAGGTGAGAAGAACAAACTCTTCCTATTGTCTGGGTCCATCAAAGCACCCAGGAATCCCACATGGGGCCTTGCCTTCTTCAGACACCCCAGTGGAATTGTCCTTTTTGGGCCCAGAGCGTATAAAGTTCCTGGGATGTCCTTTGTAGGTCTCTTATTTGTGGCTTTGCCACTGCCCTCTTTGTCCTGCCTTCCTGGCCCCATCCCAGCGTGTCCCATTTCAAGGAAGAAGCCACCAAGGTGGTGAAGGCCCTGGGTACTAACAGGATACACCACCAAGTCTTGAACATGGAGTGTGGATGGGAGAGGAAAAGYTTCTCCAGGAGAGCACTGCAGGGAGAGACTCCAAGAATTGCTGGCCCAAGCATTAGCACATCCTGAGCCAAAGCAGATGCTTCTCAGCAAGGTGGTGGGGACAGGGACATGTGACCACCCTGCAGTGGGTCCCAGGCTGCCCAACAGTGCCAGGAGCCCCCTGTGAGCACAGGAGGAATGTGGCCTTTTGGGAAGGCCAGCGCTGATCCCACAAGCAGCAGGCACGTGCCTGGGTGGTTGGATCTCTAGTGCTCTGGCTCAGAGGTGGGTTCTTGGCATTGTTCCAGCCCGGGACAGGCCAAGTTTGTCCCTTCACTGTGGTTTTTGGGGCCTGTGTCCCTTGAGCTCTGTGGTTAAAGGCAGCATCATCTCACCCATTTTGCTGTCCCATGTGCCGGCGTAAGGGGGATTAGGACTGGCGGACAGGAGCTCCTGGGAGCTGAACTCTGCAGGACTGGGGCCTTGGTGAGGAACATGCATCACTTCTGGATGGGGAGAGAGAGAGAGGGAAGGTCCTTTCTGTGTGAAAGCAAAAGGAGGAGTGGGACACTGACAGTCAGTGGACAGTAACAGTCCCCACAGCCCAGCATTCCTTACATATGGCAAATGGCCCTGGCAGGAGAGCTCAGAATCCAGGTGTGGAGCTAGAAAGGTGGCTTCTGTGTCACCCTTATTGTAGCTGGCAGGATGTCCTTGTCTCCACAGTGACCTCTGGGTCAGTCCAGCTGGGCATCTGGTTCCCTGCTGTGACCTTCCATCCTCCACKGGACTTCACTGTGCCTTTGCTCTGTGCAAGGTGACAGCCATGATCCATTTGAGCACAACCTGTAGTCCCTCCTCTGTCCACAGATTAGGGAAACTGGGTTGCAAATGTCCCTGAGTGTCCCTGATGAAAGGGCTGGGTGAGCCTTTTGATGAAAGCTTGGTGCTTTTGGCCATTTTCTCTTGGTGCTTTTACCAATTTTCTTGTGGTGTCTGCTGGTGACTCCCCTTTTGAAGGGAGCTCCAGGACTGGGGTGCTGAGGCTGGGAGTGTGCAGAGCCCAGCAGCACTGTCTGTGATACTGGGGGAACACATGGACTGGATTTTTACACCTCGTGGAGTCAGCTGGGGCAGCTGCTGGAACCCCACACAACGTGGTCCCAGCCAGGCACTGGTGGAGCTTTCATCCATGGGGAAGAGGAGGAGCAGAGAGGTGGGGCACTGGGAASGTGAAGCATGAGGCGGTCAGTGAGATCTACRAGCTTTTAAGCAAGGAGGAYTTAGGGGTCAGCATGCAGGGGGCTRTGGACACACAGGACATCAGTGTCACCGGGGAGGCTGCAGGACAGGGAGCGCTGCATGGCCCGGCAGCCCAGGGGCCCATCATCGGCGCCGAGAGGGAGCTGTGGGCCCTGCGTGGCGCTGGCCCTGCCGTCGGAGCAGAGCAGCACGCTGGAGTCGGCCTCGCACTTGGTGGTGCGGCTGTAGTAAGGCTCCATGACATGGCGCAGCTCCAGGGGCACGCTGAGGGGCAGCACCTCCGCCTTGATCACGGCGCCCAGCGGCGCCTCGGATGAGGCCGCCCTCAGGCTCTCGGAGTGGCTCATCTTGATCAGCAGGTCGATGGTTTTGTTCTCGGCCTCGAGGAGGCAGCTGGGCAGCCCCTCGCCATCCCCGGCCTCRCCGGCAGCTGCACTTTTGCCAAGGGGGCCTTGGTCTTTGCCGTGGAGCTTCTCACTTGCCAGGCTCACGTTACAGGGCTCCTTCTTGGCCTGCTGGACCTTCTCCAGACCTTCCGAGGATCTCTTTACTGACAGGTCCAGTGGCCCCTCGTGGGGTTTGGTGGCTTTCTCCAGCGCCTGGTGGATGTGGTAGAGCTCCTTTCGGATTTTGACCAGCTGGTCCCTCAGCTCTTTTTGCCCAGGGGTGTCCTCCTTTGCCAGATCAGACAATTTCTTCTCCACCTCCTGGTACTCCTCCAAGGTTTTGGACAGGTCTCCAATAAGCACGGTCGTGGCCTCAGAGCCTGCCATGGTGGGAGAAGTCTCATGGGGTCTGGTCTGCTTGCAGAGGCCATGGTCCAGGGCAGCACCCACTGAGGGAAGGACCTCGGTGTCATTGTCCTTCTCTGGCTCCTCAGGCTGGCCTGTGAGGAAATCCGAGTGCCAGTGGTCCAGGGCCTTGGAGATGTGGCCAGGGGTGGCCCTTGAACCACTGCAGAGAAGTGAATACAATCAGTAGKGGAAAAGGCAGGAAAACCCTCAGGCATATGTCCAGGGCCAGCAGTGCCAGATTTAGCCAAGGCTCCTCCAGTGGCTGCTGCCAGTGTGAGACCCTTCCAGGGAGSGCTTTGGTCCTCCAAAGAACAGGCAGAGCCCTGGCTGGGCCTGCCACAGGCACTGTGCTCCCAGAGGAGGAGGGATCCTGGCACACACCATTTCATGGCACTAGCAAAGGCAGAGACAGCTCAGGGGAGATGGTGCTGATCCCACCTCAGCTAGCCGAGCCTGGGTTCCCCCTCATCTTGGAGCACTGGAGAATGTTGGTGGAAATGRCCCTTCCACAGTTCTGAAGGCCCAGTTGGAGGGGATCTCTCCAGCCAGCCTGAGGGCACGGAAAGTGCGGGTGGAGTTAGAAAACTACGGAGAGCTTCTCCAAAGAAAGCTCCTTTGGGTGTCAAAGCAGTGGGTTCACTGTGACATTTTTCTTGGAGCCACAGCTGGACTTGCACAACCAGGGGAGGAACTGAAATTCTGTTTAAAGGAGCTGTGCACATTTCTAGCCCCAGGTAAAAGGAAATGTTTGGGAACGTGACCCTCCTTCTGGGCTTTGAAACCAGAAGGTGAATCAAAGGAATGCAAATAGGTGTGTTTAAAAATAGACAGTTGTTCCATCGAACCTGGGATATCTGGGGACACAAGAGGAGCTTTCCTGGTGCCTGGGGAGCACAGGTCCACCCCACACAGACACCACATCACCCCTGGCTGGRTATAGAACAGGGGAAAGCAAGAGACAGCAAGTGTGACATAGCCCAGKTGCTTGGATGCACGTGGGGGCTTTGGAGGCCCTGGAGGGCAGGGAGCTCTGTTTGGGTGGGCACTGGTGYGGGCTACCAGCCTGGCGAGTGCTCAGCCCTCTGGGGCTTATCCTATGGATTGGTGTGGGGGATTGAAATACAAGATATGGAGATAAACAAGGTCAGCCTGAAGCGAGGAGGAGGCAGAGAGGTCTYTGGCAACTTACCTGCTCTGGTAGCTGAGCTTCCCAGGCACCATCCTTTCGGGCCCTATCAAATCCAGCCCATTGGCAGGGAACTTCCTCTTCAAGGGGTTTCCCGGAGGGCTGCTGGTCTCCAGACAGGTCACCACTGGCAACTCTGTCTTCCGAACACTGCTGTGGGTGAAAGTGCTGTCCTTCATCCCCACCATGGTTTGGTAGATGTCAGTGCCTGACTTCTTGCGTAGGTTGCTGAGGCCCAAAGCTGGGTTGCTCTCCTTCTCCTGGGACCGCCATTTCTCCTCTTCTTCCTGTTCCAACATGGCAGAGTGGTTGAGCTCAGAGCCTGGCTCCTCCCGGACACCTTTGGACCAAGRAAAACCTGTCTTCAGCACAGGAACCTTCAGCAATCCGGGTTTGGTTGGCTCACTGGGAGGTTTGGTTTGGGGGGGCATGGGCATGACTGAGCCTACCAGCTGCTGGGGGTCCGGCTTGCTGGAGGACATCTTGCTCTCCGTGGAGCCAAAGGTATGCTCGAAGAGCAGGGGGTAGTAGAAGCGGGGCAGGAAGGCTGAGCGCTCAGGACTCTGCAGAGGCTGGAAATGGGAGGCGTGTGGGTGCATCAGCTGGGCCGTGGAGGCCAGGAAGGGCAGCTGAGCCAAGTGAGGGTGTGTTGTTGAGCTGTTGGCCATGGTGGGGCTCAGGTAGGAGAAGAGGCTGGGGTTCAGGGGGTAGTTAATACCCAGCAGAGAGAGGTTCAGGCCCTGAGGTTCGTGATAGTCGCTGTAGGCTGGAGGGGGATAGCACGGGATGATGTTGCTCTCAGTACAAGGTGGGGACACCTCAGGTATATTCCTCCTTTGCCCATTGGCCACCAACTTCCACTGCTCCATCAGGATCCCACCGCTGGCCAGGCATTTCTTTGGCACTTTGCAATGCTTTGGCTTAGCATCCAGATCAGGGGAAGCCATTTCTCTGCTTTTCATGACATGGTTCTTGAGGGAGAAGACATCTGTGATGATGAAGTCGGGCTCCACCTCCTTGCAGGGCTTGCTGTCCTTCTTGTTCTTGAAGCCAAAGACCAAAGCGTTCACTTCTGGTTCAGCTGGGTCACCTTGGCAACCTGGCTCTTCGTTTCTCTCCTTCTTCTCCCCGGCGTCCATCTCCCTCAGCAGGCCAGCAACGTCCTCCTCCTCCTCTTGGAACTGGGCACCTTCCTCAGCAGCCCCTTCAGCAGGCAGGATCTCCACCCCTGTCATTGGCTTGTCCTCRTGGCCGTCCCTACTGGGGAGCTGCTTGGCCCGGACGGAGCCTCCCGGGGTGGCTGAGGAGTCGCAGGTGTCCTGCTCCTCACGCCGCCCTCGCAGGCGGGAGCTCTCCGTGTGCAGCAGCCGCAGCTCCGGGTGCAGCAGATTGCCCTTCTTGTAGGGCCAGTCAGACTCGATGAGGAGGGACAGGGAATTCTTGCACAGGCTGTACTTCATATGGTTGTAGAGGTGGGATTTCTCCATGCAGGTAAAGGGGCACTGGAAGCATTTGTAGTTGTAGGGTTTGCCCCATGGCCTCGGGATGTAGTGAGGCTTCTTTGGCTTCCTCTCCTTGTGCTTGTAGACCGAGGTCAGCTTGCAGCCCACGTCGTCCTTGGACATGGTGGAGGCTGCCTGGAGACAGCCCCTGTTGGGAATGGAGGGGCACGGCAGGTGAGTCTTCCCACCCCTCTCCGGGAAGCACTGTGTGCCCTGGAAGAAGGACAGCATGGAGGTGGTGAGCTGTGCCTGCAGCTCCCAGGCAGATGGCTCTGCTCCGTGGACAACTCTGGGCCCCAGAGAGTGGAGCTTCTGGGACCTCTGTCTAGGGCTCCCATGTCTGGGATTKAAACCCATGCCAGTGAGGGAGAATTTTTCCCCAAACCCTACAGGTATGCCTGTATTTGTTGATCCCATTATTGACCCTCTTCTCTCAAACCACCCCAGAGGAAAAGGAAAACAAACACTATTAAAGGCGTTGGAGCTAAACCACCTCAAGCTGACATTGAGGCACCCAGGTGAGTTGCCTGGCCAGCCAGAGCCTCCCTGGAGCAGCCCCAGCCCAGCTCAGGGACCATTTCCCTGCTGAGGGCAGGGAATAGAAGAGAAAAGAGTCAGCAGCCCCGGTACTGGGCATGAACCCATTTAGCTTTGCCATCTTCTGAGGTACTGCAGTGCCAGAGCCAACCCCAGTGCTCCAAAGCTCTGGCACCAAAGCTGCTGCAGAGCTGGCTAAATTCAGGAAACCCTGCCTGTGAATGTATCAGATGTGATCCAGATGCAAAGGGGGCAGTGGGGTGGATGGGCTGACTGCCCCTTACCTGGTGTTACTGCTGTAAAACCCATTCCTGCCTCCCTGGCCCCGTGGGACGGACACTGTCCTGTGCCAGAACAGCAATAATCCAGCTTGAAAAACCAACCCAGCCAAAACTACACCTCCCCCACTTCCAGGTGAGGTCCCCTGGAAGATCAGAATGTCCAGGTAATACCCTGCAGGACCCTGACASTGGGCTGTCCCCTCTGTGCTTCCCATCACAACCTCCCTGGAGCCAGCACAGTCATGCCTGTCCCATAGCCTGTCCCTCACCAGCTCTAGTGAGCGGGCAGGGGGCACAACCCCCCAGTTCTTCTCCTCACAGAGGAGCCACACCTGCACAGGCTCCATGACCATGAAATCTGCCTCCTTCACAAATGGCCCAGCAGTCATGGGGCACCCAACACAGATGCAWATGCCCGTGTCACTCCTCCAGATGCTGCTTTGCGCTGGAGGGACTTGCCAGCTTCTCCAGGGGATAATGGCCCTCTTTGAGGGCTCATTCTGTGTGTCTGGGGCTCATTTTTCAAGGGCCAAACCCTTCCCCCATGCAGCAGGTCCCAGGGCAGAGCTCTTCCCCAGAGACCCTGCAGCCAGGCTGGTGTCGGGATGCAGAGCTCAGGCAGGAGAAGGACAGAAGCAGCTCCAGATTGGCTCCAATATGGCAGCTGGAGCCATCTGAGAAAAAAATCTGCTCCCTGGCCTCTGGGAAGAAGGAGAAAAGATTTGGAGGATCAGAGGGGAAACAGAATGAGTCTCTCCAACTTTGGGCAGCTGGGATGAGGGGTGGCTAGAGGGCAGGTCCAGGCAGCGGCTCAAGAACCTGACAGCCCCTAAAAAAGGCCCTGCTCCCCACCGGCCTGGAGTGCCCCCAGCCATAGCCCACATCCTTCTGCACATGGCCTGGGGGTTTCCCTGCAGGGCTGGTGGGAGCACTACAGTTTTCAGGGCAGGGAGATGGGCACAGCAGTGCCACAGGGCTGGGATCAGGATGGGATGGGCAGGGAAGGGGCTCCTGCAGCAGCACCACACTGSAGGATGGGCTGCCACACGGCCCCATGACAGCACCCACCTACCATGGCTGGCTGCCATTCCTGCTGCTCCCCACAATGAGCCCACGTCCTCAGGGATGGCCTGGCCAGGGCTGGCCTCACACCCCACAGCCCCACAACCCCATGCTTCCTGATCATCTGCTCCAGGCACACCGAGATGCCCTGGTTGCAGCCTGCAGCCCCAGTGTCCCTGGGCACAGTCTCACCAGCCCCATGTTCTGGCAGTGGCTGTGCCAAGCTGATGGATGCTCCTGGTGCTCCGGTACCCACTCTCCTCACCATGGCCACCAAGCAGCATCCCTTTGCCCTGGGAGCATGGTGAGAGCATTTGTGTGATAGAATTACCTGCACAGAACCCTTTCCAATTCCTTTCTGAGGTTTGTCATCAAACAGCAGAGTGTCACCCACCTGCCATGGGGACACGGAACGAGCCACACCGTGGCTTTCCCAGGAGGAGCTGAGGGCAGGGCTGGGTGACAGCCCTCTGCATGCCCACGTTGGGGGCTGAGCTGGAAGCTGACCCTGCCACTGAGATCTGCTCATGCAGAAAATAGGGAAAAATGTCCCCTTATAAAGAACCCATGTCCCCTGGGATGCTGAGGGGAACCTCAGGGGTGCAGCCCTGACCTGCAGCAGCCCGGGCTGGTTTCTCCCATCGCAGCAGGTTGTGCAGGCAGAGCTCACTGCTCCTGTCTTAAGGTTCACCTCAGCGCTCCCAGCCTGTCCCCTGCCCGTGGAGACACGCTTGTCCTTCAGCCCTCAGCCACGTCCTGTGTGCGTCACGCCTGGGAACCGTGAGAGCTCTGTACACGCTGTGTTGCCCAGGGGAGCAGAAAGGATGCAGCAGCAGCTGGGAAGGATGGGGCCCCTYCGAGCATCACTCTCTTGCTGCAGTCACTGAGCCTGGGGTGCTGCGAGCATCCTGGAGCTGCTTGTCCCCGGTTCCTTGTCCCCTGTCACCCYGCTAGAGGGCAAGAAACCAGGAGTGACAGAGCGGGGAGCCGGGTGCCTCAGCCCCGCTGCGATGCGCGTCGCCTGTTTGCGGGTCAGTTGAACAAACATTTGCTGTTTATATGCCAGAGGCAGATTAAATCTTTGCTGGAAGACTGGAACTGGTTGTTCCATTCCTGCACACCTGATCCTCCTCCTCCAAGGCTGGTGTAAAAGCCATTTGTTCCCCTCCTGTGCCCGGTGGTGCAGGGGGTGGGCAGAGAGATGTCCCGTGTAGGGACAGGCAGCTTGGCTGCTTTGTCTCCTTGATGCTGCTGAGAGGAACAGCAAGGGGGGAAAACAGGAGAGAGCAAAGAGGAGAATGGGAGAGAGTGGGGAAGCGCCCTGCGTGTGAGCCAGGCAGGCTCGGGMGGAGCGGAGGCATCCCCGGAGCCGGCTCAGGCCCCGCGGAGCCGGGAGACAGGCGTTGTGGCTCCTGGTTGCTGAGCAGTTCCCGCACCAGCAGATCTTCGTGGTCTGCTGAGTCTCTCTCTGCCACAACGCATTATTTCCAGTGGGCTGTCAGCTGCGGCGGTGGGGGCCGTGCCTGGGGGCAGCGCGCAGCGGGCACCGCGCACCTGTGCCTGGGAATTGCAGCATCCCCGCTCTCCTCCCCGGGACTGCCGAGGGGAGAGGGCACGCTCCGGTGGAAGGAGCCGAGTGGCAAGGGGAGAAGAAAGAGAGGGAGAGAAAAAGGGAAGAAAGAAGAGAGAAATGCCCAGGAAAGAGATCTGCAGTCCCTAGTGCTCTGGCACTTAAAAAATCCCAGCCTGCTCTCCAGCCACAGGGATGCAGGGAAGGGCGYAACCATTGGGGCAGCTGAGCAACAACACCTCAGCCATCCATCCAACTCATGTCTTTAATAACAGCCAAAACTCCATTTCCAGGATGTAGGACAAGAAACTATGGCACCACTGCTAGTTTCCTAAGCCCTCAGCCATCCCAGCAGACCGTGTGCCACCGGATGCAGCACATGGGATGCACATCCCCACTCTGATCTGCAGGAGCTTCTCAGGAAGCTGTGGAAATGCTCAGCCTCTGAAGCATCCTGCAGCAGGGAGTTTCGGGCACACCACCCRGAGCTTCACCCTCCAGCTTGTCCCYYSRGGTCTCATGTGATGTCCCCCAATTCTCTTACTGGTGGAAGCAGCAGCCACAGTCCYTGTCCACCCCTCAGACAGACAGTTCAMCACCACACCCCYAYTTCACCATCTCCTTTCCAGGCTGCAGCTGGACACAGGGCCAAACCCTTCCTGATGCCATCCCCTTCCCTGAGCCTGCTCCTGGTATGTGTCAGTCACTTGCAGGAAGGGGCACACTCCAGTGCATTTTGTGTACCACTACAAGCCCTCTCCACCCACAGGTGCACATGTGAACTTGTCCTGATCACTTTTTCAGGCTTCCAAGAGCTTTTCTGGCTGGAACAAACACCCCACCTCTCAAATTAATATCCTTTCTTTGCTGCTGACCTCCAAGTGCTCCARTGCTGACTGGGAGGCTGCCAGGGAGCTGCAACGCTCCCACGGAAATTGGCTGCCCTTAGCCTTTCCCAGATGGCTGTAGGACACGGCATGGAGGAATGGGCTCAAGAAAGTTCTCCACTCCGTGTTGTGATGAAACTCCTGCCTTGCACCTTGTCCTGCAACCGAGGATTCCTGTGGTCTCTTACAAGCTGGTCCTACGCTCCACAGGTGGGAATTCATGACTGGTGCCCTGCACACCCAGCACCAACCACAGGGACAGCTCTTCCTTGCTCATACATGCACTAGTTGCTTCCTTCTGGGCTGTCCGGGTMACTCATTTCCCACGGCTCAGCAACACTCCAGTCTGCGTGATCCCAGCATTGCTGTTTGTCAYCCAGGGATGCGTTGTCCTGGTGGCTGTGCCGGGACAGGACAGTGTGTGACAGAAGGATGGCCCTTTGATGGGATCTCACACCAACCCCACAAATGATCCCGCTCCTGCCGTTACCCGGACTGCCGTTCTGGAAATTCCCCCGGGGCCTTATCCCGTTTTCCCCAGCGCCCGGAGCAGCCGGGCAGCACCGCGGGAGGGGAGCGGTTGGGGCGGAAGCCACCGATCAATGCAAACCACTTTCCCTACACTACACGCTTTTGCCGCAGGGGCTGCTCGGCTATTAGCGGCTATCGGGTCCCTTTTCGTTTTCATAGCCTGGGGTTGTGTGATTTGAGCTTTTAAGCGTTTATCGGAGCTGGGATGAAGGCAATTGGCCATGGCAAAGCAGCAGGCACTCGGCGARAGGAGACAAGTGTGGCTGGTGGGATTGGGAGCTCCGCACCTCCCCAGCCTTGCCCTGTTCMGTCGCTGTGTCAGTGACAGTGTAARCCCATCCCATCACCTCTGCCTCTGGGTCCTGACATCTGAAACTGTTCCCAACTCGAGCTGTGCCTTCCTTATTGTGGCACCAAAATCCCTTCTCTTCCCAAGACCACCTGTGTTTGCAAGAGCCTGGGGTTTCCTGTCTCCCCCAAACAGCCAATCTTTCCATGTCTGCCCACCCATCCCATCTCCATGTGCAAGGCCAGAGCTCAGCGTGGCTCTGCTGCTTGGAGGGTTCTTCATCACCACTTCTGTRTCTCCAAACGTGGGCTCACCAAACCATGCGCTTCACGTACCAGGGGCAAGCCAAAGTTGGAGCTGTCAAGTCTGACAGCATTTGGATTCCCAGCCTTTGGGTTTCCAGCATTTAGAGGGATCTGGAGTTTCTGRTTGGGGAAGCTTTGCTTTCTTCACAGGTGGGTGTTGGTGAGACCCAAAACCCAGCCCAGAGAATGGGGCGGGTCCATCTTTGTGGGCATTGCTGCCTTCAGGTGTGCGAGTTGTGTGGCATCTCCTGCCTTGGSGTGTCCTTCAGCCCGATGATGAACTCACTCCCTGCCATGTGTTGGAGTCACAGCACCTTCACGTGTACAAGTTTTCCCTAAATTTTGGGTCAAATCTTSTCCCATTTGTGCACTTGCTCAAGAAGTGTTGCTGTGTCTCTGACCTCTCCTCTAGCCTCCACCCACAAAAAGTTCACCTGAAGGCTCCCTGGGGCAACCCCAACACCCCATGAAAAGCATTCAGCCAAGTGGCAATGGACTGGAGTCATCATCCTCTGCCTGTGACACTCACAGCACAACTCACAGCTCCTTGAGAGATGAGATCAGGCCGTCACAGCCTCCAGGCTACTCTCCAGAGACGTGAGGCTTTCCTCCCACAGCCCTTGCTGCTGCRAGCCCTTCAGGGAAGAGGCAGGTCCTGCTGAGGAGATGTAAGACTGTCTCTCCACATTAGATCAACTACCCGCAAAGCTTCTGCCCAGGCCCCACTGTGGGAGCTTCCTACATCTTCTTCCACCTCCACTCTACCTGCTAATGGAGCCTCAGGAGACCACAGGCTCTCAGCCAGGGAGTCAGCAGCTCAATGGTAAAATGATCTCCAAATCTGTGAAGACATCATCAGTCTCCAAATGAAAAGGTGCAGCTGGATAGAGGGGACTGTGTCTGTGCAACTCAGGAGGGTCAAYGGTGTGGCTGGCACCCAGGAGTGGGCAGAGGAGGTGGTGTCCAGGCTGGCATTGTGACCATGGGAAGAGGATGGACAGTGGGAGACAACTCGGGGGTTTTAAGGAGTGTGTGCAACTGGAAGAGGAATGTGAGTCCAGCCATCCTTTGGGCTGAAGTCTGTGCCATGCCTGGAATGTGCAGGGCTACAGAAGGTCCAAAGTGTTGCCTTTCCTGTTTCCAGAAAAAAATTCCACAGCTTCTTTCAGTTTCTATGACCTCTGAAATTCCTTTCCCCACTTTCTCCTTCTCCTGCTGGTGTGACAGCCCAGGATGGATCCCACTGCCTGTGATGGGGGGCTCCCTCTCAGCCTTCCCTCTGGAGGACTCTGGGGATTGTGGCAATCTCCAGAAGCCCTTTCTGGTCACCTGCACCAGTCCCCTCTGTCTGCTGTGGCACATCAGCAGCAATCCAGGAAGGGCAATATGGGGCTCAACTCTGATTCCCAAAATCCACTTCTCCCTCCCACCACAGACCAAGCTCAACGAGTGTCCCCAGTGTGGACACAGAGGTTAGATCATCTCTCTGCCCCACACAAGCACAGATCCCTGCACTGGGTACGGACAAGATTCCACCTCCTCTGCCACCTCCCCTGCAAAGCAGTGAGATCTGTCACACAATGAGGTGCATTTAGTCACCCCCTGGCCAACCAAAAGACTCCCTGAGGTTCCCCAAACTTTGACAGTCCAGTTCCTCACACTAGAAATGTTTTCCTCCTCTTCACCTCGGACAGTTCACATTCCTTAAATGCCCTGGGGATGGGAATGATAAGGGAGATCTCCTCTGCTTTGCTTTTCCTGGCCTGGCAGAGCCCAGTTCTTCTTGTGTCTCCTAAGACACACCAAAGTGGCCAAAGATTCCCGTGTTGACATGATTTTTCTCCCATCCTGAGCTCTCTCCCACCTACTGCTCCTGTACTTGCTCAGGTGTCCTGCTCCACAAAATCAGGCTCCATCTTCCCAGCAGAAAATGCACTTTCATCCAGTTCGAAAYCACACGATATCCTCTGGGGACAGGCACAGGGAGCCTTCACCCCTCCTGTGCCTGCCCCTTCCTGCAGCCCAGCCCTC
Organism: Malurus melanocephalus; assembly: GCF_030028575.1. Lineage (NCBI taxonomy): Eukaryota > Metazoa > Chordata > Aves > Passeriformes > Maluridae > Malurus > Malurus melanocephalus. Next base: position 198,561 of record NW_026623697.1, read on the forward strand.
TCCTGCTCCTGTTTGTGTCCACTGCTGTGTCCTCACTTACCCTTTGCTACAGGAGAGGAGCCGCACACAAGGACATCACAAGCACTTCCCTCTCCCTTCCCTCCCTCCATGCTTCCCGCTGTCTCCAGAGCCTTTTCCATCCTCTCCCCTCTTGGAGCCTGGCAGTCCAGCCTGGTTTTGAGCCACCTTGTCTGTGTATTTCCAGTTTGGCCATGAGGACACTGCAGGAGACCATGACAGAGGCCCTGCTAAGGTCACTTAAACAGGATCCGTTTCTCTCCCTCCCCTGTCCTGGCAGCCAGTCCTCTCTTCACAGTGGGCAGTTGTGCTGCTCTGACACAATTTGCCCCCAGTAAATTCAACCTGGCACCTTCTCACCATCCATGAAGATGGAGGGTACTTCAGGGAGGGCTCACAGCTGCCCCAGAGACCAAGATCACACATCTGGCTCATTCTGGGTGCTCCTTGATGGGTCTGTGCTGCAGATGCCCCTGCAGAACYCCTGCACATCTCAACAGAGCCTGGGATGGAGCCTGTAGTGCCCAGGGATTTGTTTGGCTGTCCCACAGCTGACCCTCTTGGGATTTTCTGGCTKGGGTCATTGTCACCAGAGGCTTGAAAAGCAGAGCATTGCTGGTGGCAGCCACCTAGCCCTYGTTTGGGATGGCCCCACACAGCCAAAGAGCTTTCCTCAGCACACCCTCAGGGTGCAGACCTGCCAGCAGACACACTCRGTCACTGCCTCCCTCCTGCCAGCTCAGGAGGGCAGGGGAAGGCAGGAAAGGTGACCACAGGTTACAGGGAACAGACCCTGCTGCACACACAGTGWACCCCTGCTTTTTTCTTGGCTGGGATCTTGTTCTCCCAGGGTAACCCCYAAAGATCTCTCCTCCCCTAAGTTACAGAATTCTTTTCAGCCAAAACATGGCCAAGATGGGGCCATGATTTTAACCACTTCTAGAAAAGGGGGGCTGTTGCAATGCTGGGCCCTACCCAGGAGGACATGGGCTGACCCCCGCTCCTCTCTGCCAGCTCCCAGCACCGGCTCCAGGCAGCAATTTTAGGATGGAGCCATGAGGGAGATATTTAAATCATTATGAAGTCTAACCAGCCATCTCAAAGGACCAAGGACCTTGGTATATTTAAGGTAMAAGCCAATAAAATAAACCAGAGAAGGTGGGCTTAATGTGCTGATCCAGTAGCAACACCGGTGCAGTTTGGTGACCACATCCATGAAATCCAGCCTTCTGTAAAACCCACTTCAAAATGATCCTAAGCAGGAACATCCCCTGCTCCTCCCTCCCCATCTTTAGGGGAKCACAAGCAGTTCCACCTGCTAAATRAAAATCTAAAGGGTAAATGATCCGATGCWGAYTGGGAGAGCTTGGSAASAGCAGGGAAACTGCAGAGCAGAAAAGCTGATTGGGATGGACTCCACCGAGAGTGGAGGAGCTCTGGCAGGCAGAAGCCTTCTCACAGGAATGGGACTGCCTGTCTCAGGGCCAGCAGGCAGGGACACTGGAGCCTTCAGGAGAGGAACTGGGATTGTTCCTGGGGGATAGCCTGCTCRCAGCAGAGAGGAGGGGAGGCTGCTCTGCAGGGACCCAGAGCACACCAGGCAGCACGTTTCACCTCTTCACAGCCTCWTTGCGGGCAGATTTCTCTCCAAAACATATATTTAGTCTAGAAACACGTATTTATTCTTGGGCAGGAACCTCTGCAGTGCTGTGGGCTGATCCATGGGCAGCAGGCACCTCTCTGCCTTCTGCGTGGTACTCGGTAACGGTGCTTGGTTGGGCTTTTACTGCAGATCGAGGGCGATGCTGCCAGCTGGGATCCTCCCTGCTCCACTTCCCCCCAAAATAGGGGAAATGTGTTTCCAGCTTCATTTCCCCTCAAAATGGGGGGAATGTGTTTCCAGCTCCATTTCTCCCCCAAATGGGGGAGTGTTTCCAGCTCCATTTTCCCCAAAATGGGCTGAGCTGCTCAGCCCCGGGCAGTGCCTGGGCTGCAGCACGGGGACGGGAGCCAGGGGATGGTGCTGTAACTGGAAGCAGGGACGCCGATCAGGCAGGTAGCACTTGGCCACCAAATTGCCCCGCGAGCTCTGTACTGGCCAAGGGATGACCAGGAGGAGTAACAAGGGCCCGAGGCAAAGCCACTGGGAGGAGGCAGGGATGTTATTAGCGGGAATGCAGCTCGTTAACCTGTGCTGTGCTGCAGGAGCAGGCGGAATGGCCGAGCAGCCGCGCTCCTGYGGGTCCTGCGTGCTGCACGGTGCCAGGAGCTGCCACAGTGACGGTCCCCAAGATGCCCCGTGCAGGGGGTGGGAGGAGGTCTTTCTGCATCCCTTCTCCAAATCAGGGTTCCCTCACTGCCTCTGTGTTGGGCAGTGCCCTGTAATTCCTTGGGATCTCTAGAAAAGGGTGGGAAGGCCTGAGGGGATGAGAGGTGGCACATCTGCAACCTCCTAGCCCAGATTTTCACAGAGGAGAATCCAAATCCTCTCCATGGAGGAGTGAGAGTGGGGCAACAGCATCCAGTGGGTGCCAAAAACTTCTCCCCATGCCAGTCCCAGGATTTGCCACCACCCTGATGCACAGCTGGGCCTCACTGACCTGATTTCCTTGCCTTTTYTTTAAGAAGCCTCTGACCGCTGCGAACTGTTCCTTGTTGTGTGACCTTTTGATTTAATTGCCAAAATTCCTATAAACACGCATTCCCTGGTGTGAGGAAGTATATTCCTAGTTGACGCCATTAGGCATCTCAGTAACTCACCTCCTCTGGCAATTCAACAGCTCMGTTTAGTTTTCACTTCCATTAAGAAGGATTTAGAGAGAAAAAAAAAATATGGATAACAAGGATAATACTGTCTTACTGCTAAATTTCACCCTTCTCCTGGTTTGTATTTTTTCACAATTGCAAATACTCATCGCCTCTCCAAACCTGCAGAAAACCATTGATCTCTTTGATTATTACACAAACACAGAGAGGTAAATACATTAAAGTTAACCTGCCCTCTTGTCCCCGCAGGACAGTTCCCTTTGCACAATGTATCACTGCATTTTTCAGTGGGGAAACCAGTCAGACCTCTGCAACCACCACACGGCCACGGGGAAAGCATCCAAAATCCTCCACAAACTTTCTATTGTCAGGGACTCGCGTGAGCAGATCGCCGGTGAAGGCAGTCGGAYGTGTCATTAGGAGAGCAACCCAAGCAGAAAGGCCCCATCTGACCTCCCCGGTGCCGAGTACCCTTAATAATCAGGAGTTACRCGGCTTGCAAGGAGAGCGGGGAGCGGGATCAAAGAGCATCACTTGGGAGCAGTCGCCTCCCTGCTCCCGGCGGGATTGCACATCCCCGCTCCGGGTACCGGCTCCTGCTGCCGGCAGAGCCCCAGCCTGTGGCACGGCGCTGGGCTGCCCTTGACAGCGCCAGCTGCCTGGGAATTTATTTGGGAGAGTGCAAAACTGACAGGAGCAGGCAGCTTTTAACAGGGAGGTGTTTTCCGCTCCAGGTCTTTGGTGGGTTTTGTTCCCTGCCCAGACCCGCAGTGAGACCCTCTGCTGCCTGCAGCACCTTCCACCCTCCGCCCAGCCCATCCATCCCCAAAACAGATTGAAATGTCAGCACTTACAGCTYGGGCCCCGTCCCGGCTGGGTCCTTGCTCAGGGCCGGGAGGCTGCGGGGAGGCTGTGAGAGCGGGGCGAGGGCTGTACCCCCCGTCTGGGACCCAGCGTCCCCAAACCCCGCCGAGGCGGGGGCCAGGTAATGTCCGAAGCCACTCCTGAGCATTTACAGGGTTGTTTGCAGGAAACATCAAACTCGGGAACAGAAGCGCCAGCCCAGGAGTCATCCCCCCCCTCCCGCCGTCCCTCCCCACCCTCTTGCTTGGTCTCATTTGTACCGATTTGCCCCGCAGGCTTCGCGCTGATTTGCCATGTCCCTGGCAGGGCTTCGACCGGGGAGGGGGAGCGGGAGCCAGACGGGGAGCGGATCGGGGGGAGCAACCATGGGGAGGGTGGTGGGGACCAACAGGAGCCTGGCTTGCCAAAAGCAGTTCAGACCTAGAAAAAGCTTTAATGTGCACAGACGGAGCAGGCTGGGAGCAAAACCAGCTGGGCTGGAAGAGAACGTGCTCGGCAAGAGGCTGATTTGGGGCTGGGTGCGTGCGTGGCTCCRGGCTGGCTCCTTGCTCCAGCCCTCTGCCCCCGGAGGGGAGGCAGGGGAGGGAGGGGAAGGTTATTTGTGAAAATTCCCCTTCCAACATCAACTTTTCCTATCGACGAGTGATGGGCAGGATGCCAGCCTGGTTTTCTCCGGCATTAATGATTTACCTGCTCCAGCCACCACCCTCACCCTGACAGCTCCTGCACCACATCTCCRGCACAAGATCCCCCTCTATGCCCCGGAATAGGTCCTCTCGAGCTGGGACAGTCTCACCATCACCCCCACCCTGTGCCCACCCTGCAGCTGACCCCATCACTGCCATGTCGTGCCCACCCTGGAGCTCGTGTTCTGTGTGGGGTACCCATGGACAGAGACAGAAGCCTCCCATGGGGGTGATTCAGAGATTGGGTGCTCGCCTTCTTCYCTCACAGGCCCTTTTCTCCTAGAAGTGAGCCCCAGACCACCTAGCTGGGGTGTCTGGCACCCACTAGAGTGTTTGCCCTGGCTGGAAGGATCGATCACAGGAAGCTGGATCCCGAGAGTCTCTGCACAAGAGAGTCTCTGGATCCAGCCCAGACATCTGTGTTGGASTGACCCTGCATGGCATTTTTTAATGCAGTTCCCTAAAATCGGACCCTCCCAAAAACCTCCAGATACTCTGGGCCAGGCCCTGTCTTTGGGACCAAGAAAGGACACCCTGTGTCCCCTCTCACACTTGACCCACCAGCTCCCCGTCACCTGTGCACACTGTGGTTGGTTTTACAGAGCTCTGGTGTCAGTGCTGAAGCGCTGGGTCCTGCACTGGGCACAGCACCGTTGGGGCCCTCTTGGCCCTGCACCCCCCGTGCCAGGCGGGGGCCCTGGCTCTGCTCTGCTCCCCGAAGCGTGGCAGGGACACGGCCCTTCCCGGGCACTCCGCAGGCAGCCGGCCCCAATCTGCCGTGGTGCAGAGCCACCTGTGCTGGCTGCCCACGCCATCTGCGAGGGGGAGGGCCGGGGGGAGCCGGCTGCCATCCCCCCGCCAGGGTCAGCGAGCAGGGGGACAACCGGGCTGGGGGCAGCACGGCTGCCTTGCTGCATGMGAGTGGATGCCACCATATCCCGGAGCTGGGAAGTGGAGGGGGTGGGGGTTCCTCCTCGGTCTGCTGCCGTGGGGCTTGCGGGGACATTTCTGAGCCTTTTGGAGGGGACAGTGTGCACCCTGCTCCCCCGGTTGCAGCATCCCACTCCYTGCTGTCTCCGGGTGTCCCCTAGTGCATGGACGCAGAGGCGGACCCTGGCTGGGTCTTGAATCCGGACCCTCCTGTGCCGAGCACTGGACTGAGCACGGGGAGATCCCATCCCCTCCTGTCCACGCGTGTCCCAAGCGGAGCATCCCAAAGGACCCCCGGGTCCCTGTTAGCRCAGAGATGTCTCTCTGCCCTCCTGCTCTGCCCTCCTGCTCGCCCTTGTAGCAGCCGCCATCCTCTCCTCCCTCCCTGTTCAGCTCCAGGAGCACCCTGAGAGCTCCCGGCCGCGGCCGGAGCCCCCCGCGCGTCTGGAGCTCTACACCCGCTGGAGCCAGGCACCGGCAGGGTCATGCCAGGGATCCCCCGGGCGCCGCGGCTGCGGCTGTCCTGCTCACAGGGGACACCGTCCTTTGATGAGCCCTTAACGAAGCCTGCCTTGCGCCTTCCTACAGGTAGCCGGAAAGTTTTATCCGTCACCGGCTGCTGGAAAGGTCACGGCGTCCTCCTCCCCCTTCTATTTCTGGCCCGTGCCCTTTCGCCGTCAGACGGGAAGCGCTCCCGTGCTCTGGACCCCGGACACGCCGTCTCGGTGCGGCCGCGTTCCCGGCTGCGGGGAGGATGCTCTGTGCCTGCCACACGCTGCCCACGCCGCCCGGGCTCTTCACGGACRGAGAAACCGCTGCGGGCTGGGGGGAGCCGTATGCCATGGGCTTCCCGAGGAAATAATGGAAATTTTGGGACGCCGCTGGAATCACCGTACTAAGAACCCGCAGGAGGAGGGTCTGTTCCCGGGAGTCACAGGCACTGACACGCTCCCGAGGTAGCGCGCTGTGCGTGCTGAGGGGTGCCAGGGATGTAGCGGGGTCTGTGGGTCTGGAGGGATCCCGGGAGCCTCCTCCAGGGCCACTCCTTCAGCACAGACACACGGGCTGGCAGCTCTCGGCCTCCCTGAGCAGGCTGGGCAGGCGCCGGCAATGGGAAGGAGAGTCACGGGAGCATTCCAGCACTGGGGAAACATGGGCTGTGCAGTGTTCTCGGGTCTCACTGCTGCCACCCAAAAGTGGGGAGCAAAAAGGGAACCTCCTCACTGACAACAGGAGACAGAAAAAGCGGATTCACCCCCAAAAACTGCCCTTTGTGCAAACCCTGCTGGTTTCTCCTAGCTCTGAGAAATGCCCAAACCTTCATCTGAGCTCTTGCTGTGGCCAGGCAGGATCAGCCCGGGGATCCACCAGCCTTCCCAGCTGCTGTGGCCTGGGATCACCCTGGACCCAGCTCTGCCTGCCTGGGTTGACTTGCAGCCATACGAGGAGTCCTGGAGACCCTTTGTACCCCAGTGGGAAAGCTCCATTACTGCCCACAGCATCCCAGCACATCCTGGGGGGGCTGTGAACCCAGCAAGAGCTGCAGGGGAGCCCAGCTCACCTTTCCATCCTCCCCARTTTGCTCGGGCAGTGTTGCACCATTAGACCCCTCGCTGTACCCCCTTTTCCAGCTCTGGGCCAACCTGAAGAAGGTTGAGAAGGTTGAGAAAAGCACCAGGGAGCTTTTTCATCCCTCTTTGTTCACGGAGCAAAGATATTCCCAACCCTGAATCTATAGATTGGCCCTTAAACTACAACCATCTCCAGGGACCAGAGAAACAAAYGTAGATTTTGGTTGCGGTTTGTTGTGTTTTGTGTTYTTTTTCTGTTTCTTTTCCTGCGCAGACAGCCTTTGCCCAGGAGGGGTTAGCATGAAAAATGCATGTGGGGATTGGGGGAGCGGGGGGAGTGGGAGGAAGGAGCTATCGATCAAGTATCTCTGAAAGCCACACAGCTGTGCCAGCCCCGCTGCTTCTGCCAGCCCGTCCTGGCTCTCCCGGTGCCGGGCTCGGTGCCTGCCCGGCTTTGGGATGGGGCTCCTGATGTTGTGCCCAGGAAACCACCCCGGAGCCTGCAGAGCGATCGGATCCTCTGCAATCCCCTCCCTGTGTGTGGCTCCCTCCATCCAGGCTGGCAGCTCACTCCGTGCCATGCTGCGTGTCAGAAATGGGCTCGGTTCTTTTCCCCCAGACCCAAAGGATTCTCCTCCCGAGCTTTGCAGGACCATGAGGAGGATCTGTGGAATAGCAACAGCTCTGTCCTCTGTGCCCATCAACCTTCCTGCCAGTCCCACAACTCTGTACCCCTCTAATCAGAAATAATTTTAATAATTGCAAATAATAATGATCCTGAGCCTGATGCCAACACGGACACAGCCAAAGTACAAGGGTGGCTACAAGGTGGGCAACCAAGCACTGAGGTGGGCAACCCAGCCCACCTCCCAGCCCAGGAAGAGCAAGCTGAGGCATCTCCAGGTCCAGCAAGAGCTGGTGCTGGCRGGAGAGCAGGGACACAAGTCCAGCTCTCAGCTTAGGAGCTGTGCTTTGTCTGGTTCTGGCAGGGTTGGTGGTTCCTACAGACGGTGCCCTTGCAGCCATGTCACTGAGAAACCTGGGATACAATCCCTGGATCAGGGTAAGGCACCGAAGGAGTAAAATCTTCTCCAGATGGTGCTCATCAAGATGGGAACATCAAGCGATGGCGCTGGAGTGGCTGCTTCATGCTATTGATGTGCCCCCCACCAAAGCAAAACCAGTCTGGAGCCTGGGACAACAGGAAGGACTGATTTTAGGCATCACCTTGGCTGAAAATGCCCTAAAATTTGTCGCAAATTTGAAATTTGTGAATGAGAGGAGAAAAACAGTGAGAAGAAAAGCATTGGGAGAAAAAAAATCCCTGCCATCTTTCCTTCTCCTTCTGGCTGGGCACCACTGTCCAGCCCTGGAGACCTCCTGCTTTGCCAGTGGCACCGGGATGGGGCACCCAGCAGTCCCAGCTCGACCTGATTTAGCTGAGATTTTGCTCAGTTCCTGCCACACTCAGTTCCTGTGCACTCGGGGGGAGCAGAGCTCTGTGCCCTGCTCGCAGCTGGGATTTTGGGGTCTGAACACAACAACGGGGATTAAAAAAGGCTGGAACGGCGTTGCACTGTCCYCATTTGAGTACACATATCTGAGAGCATCTGCCACCAGGATTTTCAAAGGTCCGGAGCCGAGGGGCCRAGGTGTTCTCTCCTCTCATCTGCTGTGGTCCAGCCAAGGGCAGGGCACTCCCCCAGCTCCGGCCAGCTCTTCCCGGCAATGCTGAGCTATTGAGAGCCATTTCCACCCCTCACCCAGGAAAAGCTCACGGCAGCAGAGAGACAGCTTGGCCCGCGTCACTGACCCCAYGCAGGACGCCTGGCACAGACCTTCGGCTCCCTGCCCACCCCCAGCACATCCCCGGCCCCGCATCAGACCCTGGGTCCAAACCCCAGTTTGATCACACCTGATTGCCTTCAGGACGGGCATCTCCAGCCGTGCCCACAGCCTCGGTGCCCTCAGCAGGGAGCAGGGTGCTGCCAGGGTGACCCCTGTCCTGCTCTGGGTGGTGGAGACACATCCACCCCACTCCCATGCGTGCCACCCACAGGGCTGGCTCTGCTCACAGAGGTGCATCTGACTGAGTGCTGCAGGTTCTCAGAGTCCCCTTATCGAAACAAATCTTAGTTACACTTGGTGGTTGTGATGCTCCCCTGGCTCGACCCTTTCTGCCTGCACTGGGGCACCGCGTTGGGTGCTGTCCCTGTGCGGGGCTAATGGGCAGGATCCAGGGGAGGGAAGTGCAGAGATGGGGAAACTGAGGCACAGAGCAAGGGAACATCCTCAGCCTTGCACCCACGAGTGGTTTTATCATCTGTGAAATTGCAGGGGGTCTATAAGCCCAAATGCCCCAAAACATTAATTTGAATTATTTTGTCCATCTGTATCCCAATTACAATCACAGAGTCCTGTTTTCCTGGGCTGCCGGGGCTTGTCCAGGAGTCTGGGAGTTCATGGAGGYTCCCCAGTTCCAAACACAGCCAGGGCTTCTCATCCCCACATCCCCATCAGGCGCAGCCGATACCCCAAAGCAAACAAACCCCTCCCTGCCGTACACTCGGCGAGGCTCAGCGGAGCGCGGAGCTGTTGCTAGGATGATTTTCCATTCAGCGGGACACGAACTATCCCCGGCACAGAGCCCGTACCCCTCCKTGGGGCCGGAGTGGGGTGCAGGGACACCGCAGCAGCCGCGCTGCACAAACCCCGCCGCACACACACACCCACACAAACGCTCCCCGAACACTTTGTTTTGTGTTTTGCCACCCCGTTGCCTCCAGCCCACGTCCCCCCTTCGGTCCCAGCTGGGAACAGTTTCCCTCGCAAAGGAAATTCCAGCGGAGGAAGGTGAAGGCAGCCAGGCAGGCGCTGGAGGCGGCGGGCTGAGCAAAAGTGCTTTTTAAAGTTGTTTGATGATTCTTTTTGCTGCTTTGTCAAAGGCAAAGGGCCCCCCAAGGGGGCCGGCYGGGATGGGACGGTGATGGGCGGGAGAGCCGGAGAGCAGGCGGGCAGGAGCCGGACGCTTCTCCCAGCCCAGGGAACCTCGACAGCAACTGCCGCGAGTAAAGGAACGTCAGCCGGCCCGGGATGCTCTCCCACTCCCTGCCCGTGTTTGCAGGGACAGAATGCTCTGCCGCATTCCATCTCCCACTCTCTCCACCCCTGTCCCGAACTCCGCTGGCACCAAACCCGGCTGAAACCATCCCCCCTGATAACAGCAATAACTGCCCGATCGCACCTGCCTGCACGCAGCCGGGCACAGAGCAGATCCCTGGCGCCTTCCCCCTCCCGGGGACACCCCACCCTCCCGGACAAGAGGACGAGGGGCTCTCACCTGCACGCAGGACTCGTGTGCCCCGGCTGCTGCTCCGCTCTGCCTGATGTTCGCTCGATGCAAGTGGGAAGCGCTTTAGATCATGCACTAGGTTATATATTGTCTGCAAGTCTGGCCCTAGGGCGTCCATCAGTTGGTCTTGCTTTGCTCCTGCCCCTATATGGAAGATGCATCACATGCTCCGCAGCTCCCAGCTATCCGCCTGGCTAAAGAGGAACAGGAGAAGGAGAGGGGGAAGAAAAAAAATTAAAAGGATCTTCATCACCATGAAAGAGGCAGGGAGGATTTCTCAGTGGAAAACCCACCAGCCAGAAATCCCTGCCTGGCCTGAACTTTCCCCGTTCTCCCTTTGTTATCCCTGGCTCCCAGTGCCCCCTTTCATCTGCTGTTCAAGGCCGGGGAGATGTGAAGGYGCCTTCACCTTGATCCCTCTCCTGCCTTGCCTCCGAGCAGCTGAGGGCTGAGGCTCCTGCCCGGTGCCGCTGTCCACCTGCAGTGCTCCAGCACCAAATATTCATCCCTCGCCAGCCATGCCCCAGAGCTGCCAGGCAGGGCAGGGGTGAGCACTCCCAGGGCTCCCCAAACACCCTGCCCCAAACACAGACAGAACCCTGGGGCATTGGGGCCACCACACTGGGCATCACGGGGCAAAGTCACTGAGATGGCATCTCCTGGAGCCAGGAAAGCTCCGTGCGGTGCTTGGAAGGGGGTGCTCCCTTCACCCATCCCAGGGGAAGGGGCTAGTGGGGAGCTCCTGGCATAGTCAGATGTGAGTGTCCTGGCCACCGCTGTGGTCAGTGGCCACAGAAAGGACAGGCAGGAGGCACCTGGAARATGTCCTGATGGTTTGAGGACATTTCTCCAGAAGCAGCAAGAATTTCCTCCCTTTTCCCCATCTCTCTGCCCCAGCAGGGGTGCACAGCTGGCTGTGCAGAGCAGGGGCTGCAGAAATCCCACTTTCAGCATCTTCTGCACCAAATTTCACCTGGTGGCTCCTCAGTCCTTGGTACTACTGCCACCACCCCACCAGCTCCCCAGGGCAAAGTGCAGGTCCTGCTTCTCTGCTCTCGGCTGGGAGCCAAGCAGGACACGTCACTCACCTGTTTGGGGAAGGGCATTCCTGTCTGCAGCTCCTCTGGGAAAGCCTTGGCCCCCTGTCCTCAGAAAGGGGACACARGGCAATGACTTCCCTCCCAAACCCAGAGTCATCTGTGGAGCCTGATGTTTTCTGGTACACTTGGTCACATGCAGCACAGATGGGTCATTTCTCTGTCCATAATGATGGGTTCCTGTTGTAATTATGAATGGTGGGTTTTTTCTTAAAGTTTTAATTTGTATTTTGTTAAGGTTCAAGACTTAAGGATTTTTCATTAAAAATTTCATTTGCTCCCTTCCCAAATGTCCCAACCTTGGCTGGGCTGACAATGTGCTCCCAAGGTCCCAGACCCTGCCCACAAACCTGCATCTTCTTCTGAACTGCATTTCTATCTCCTTCAAAAATATTTGGGAAAAAATACACCTCTTAATTGAAACAAATCTAAAACCTTGGGTACACACCCAGCTGAACCTGGGTGAGGGATTCCCATCTCCAGGTGGCACAAACTTKGGGAATTTGACTTTGAGGTGGCATCTGATGAGACCATCTAAATACAGGGCGTCTGGGGCTGAGCCCCACAAGGTCCTGAGCAAAGATTGCCCTGTAACACCTCGGGAGCTGAAGGGCCAAGGGTCAGGCTGGGGATGTGCCTGCACTGCAGGGTCTGTCTGAGCAGGAGGCATTGGGAATCACAGAACCATGGAATATCCTGAGCTAGAAGGGACCCACAGGGATCATGGATCCAACCCCTGKCCCWGCCCAGACCCCCCAACAATCCCACCCTGTGCATCCCTGGCAGCGCTGTCCAAACGCTCCTGGAGCTGTGGCAGCCTCGGGGCCGGGACCATTCCCTGGGGAGCCTGGGCAGTGCCAGCACCCTCTGGGGRMAGAACATTTTCCTGATCYCCATCCTGAGCCTGCYCTGGCCCTGCTYCAGCAGTTCCCTGGTCCTGTCCCTGTCACAGAGAGCAGAGAYTGGAGCTGCCCCTCGGGAGGAGCTGYAGYCCCCTGTGAGTCTCCCCTCAACCTACTCTTYTCAAGGCTGAGCAAACCAAGTGACCTCACCCAACTCAATTCCCCTCTAGAACCTTCATAATCTTCGTGGCACTCTCTTGATGGCTCGTTAATGCGTTTAGATCTTTTTTGCATTGTGGTCCCCAGAACTGTGCTCAGAACTCCAGCTGAGGTTGTTTCCTGCCTTTGGATCCTCAGAGCTGGGCTGACCTCAGCTCTCCTACCTTGAAACTCACACCTCCATCCTCTGAAAGCTCGGCCTCACAGGTCTCTCCTTTCTGGGGGTCTCACAGGGAAAGTCCTGGAGAGGGGTCAGTCTGAGCATGCCTTGTCCAGGTGGACCAGAGTGCCACCTCAGAGTGCCACCTTCTCACAGCATGATCRCTTCTGGTGTCCCTCYGTGCTCTGGARGTGCCACTGTTGAGGGGACCATGGSARTGCCACAATGTCTGGGCTGCCTAGCCTCAGCTGAACTGTCTGTGTCAGAGCAAAGGATGATCCCTGGATCACCCATCTCCAGGGACACGCTGCCGTGAGTCACAGCAGAGCCAGCGGGGGCTCTGTAAGAGCTCACAGCTCCTTCCAGCCCAGGGGCACTGATCCCTGTCAGTGCCCCTCCTCTCAGCCCCTCTGYGAGCTGCAGACCAGGGCAGTCCCACCTGCTGGTGTCACAGAGCCCTGCTTAGGGCTGGTTGGATGGAAAGGCACAGGGGATTCATTCCACAGACAGAGCAGGTCTTTTGGAATGTTCCCATCAAGAGGGAAATGGCACTGCTCCTTTCTCTTTAGTTTGAACTCCACTTGGGTTCCACTTCAGCCTCTTCCTGAGGTTTTCAGTGACTTTCAGCGACCTTGAGTTTCTGGTTCTGCTTGCAGAATTTCTTACTGGATCTCTACTTACCCTAATATTTTGCCATACAAGGACACGCTTTCCCAGCTTTGGTGTTGAGTGAGTGTCCCATCCCCTCTGCCAGGATCCTCATCCCACTGCTCACCTTCCTGTCATGCTGGTGCCACCTTGGCATGACCTCCTACCAGGCTGGAGGTGTCCTTGCTCAGGGAACTGAGCTGCATCCAGCCGGGAAGCTCAAAGGCAACACAGCTCAGACCCGTGGAGAAGGATCAGACTCCTATTGCTGAAGGATCCAGARAACCTGAGTCCTGCAAATCACGCCTTCTCCTTGCTGAGCAGGCTCCTTCTCAGCAGATTCAGCCTACTCCCAGGGCTTGGGGACAGGAGCTGAGGGATCAAACCAGCTGAGATAACTGATGTCCTTGTGGTTCTGTGCCTGTGAATGTTCAGGAACTGAATGTCTCACAAGGATTTGGAAGGGGAGGGATGRCCAGACCTGGCCAGGCACTGATGAGCTGCGAGCTTCAACAGGAGTAACTTAATGTGGAGAAATCACACCTGCTTCATAAATTCCCCCAGCTTTGACCAGCTGGAAGCTTGGAGAGTGTCCAAGAGAAGTGTCCTGTGAGTTGCCCTGCCTGTGTCCTCTGCCCGGGGTTTCCACTGTCCAGCACCACCAGAGACCTTTCCAGAAGGACTTTTTTCATGACTTTGTGCAGCTACCAGGTTCTTGTGCCTTGTGGTGCTGGGCTCAGACACTGAAGAGGATGAGGAAGTCTCGGGTCAGTTTCAGAGGGACCCAAATGATATTCTCTAGAATTAGTTCAAATTTCCCCTTCTGGGAAGACCTATTCCTATGACTACAACATTTGACAAATCAAATGGACAATTAACAGCTGTGCAGGAATTTTTTTCCCTGAGGACCAAAGGAAGGACTAGTTCCCCTTCCCATGGAGTCTTGCATCTGGAGGGTTTTGCTTTTCTGCCCAGAGCCAAGGATGGTTTCCTCTGTTTTGCTTTGTCTGTTCATCTGAAAGTCCCACCAGAAGGGTTTTGCTGAAGGACTCAGTTGAAAACTCAGGTGTCTACACATCAATGGCCAGGACAAGTGTCTGTGGTTGGGACCTGAAATTGTGAGCCTGAGCCTGGTTAAGGGTGGAGAGCTTTGTTCTCCAAGGAGCCAGCATTGCCTAAATCATCCTTGTCTCTGCAGCTGCCTGGAGCTGGGCAGAGGAATTCCCTGGGAGCTGTCAGGGTCCTGTTGGGGCAACTGCCCCACTGCCCTGTGCATCGCTGGGGTGGGAGGAAAGCCCTGCCAAGAGAGGAGATTTCCATTCTGCTGTGTGGTYCAGGGCTGATGGAGGCCATCACAGGAGATGGAGGAGACAGAGAGGCCTGAGGGGGCTGTGCCTGCAAACCATCCCATCAGCTTTCGCTGCGACAGAGGAGCTCAAGAGGCTGGAGGCAGCTGCTGTGACAGAACGAAACTGGAGCCCACATCCCTCCCTCCTGAAATTAAAAAGGCGGAAAAAGGGAAAAGAGCAGCTTTGCCGGTGACCTTTCCCTCCCGCAAATCTCAGCCCGCCTTGCTTCATCCACCAGCATCAGGAGCAAACAGCCGGGCTGGGACCTGGCGGGCCGGCAGCRGCACACAAGGGCCCGAGGAGCCGGCCCTGCCTGTGTGTGTGTGCACACCAGAGTGGCTGCTTTCTTCCAGCCTGCAGGCTGCTCCGGGGAGGAGGAGCGGCAAGGGCTCGCTTGCCAGCTCCTCCCGAGGTCCACTGAGAGGTGTCTGTAGGGCTCATCTCGAAGAATGTCAGAGTGCATGTGCTCCACGAGACGGCCTTTCAGAAGGCATCAGACCCGCTGTCACGCAGTGGACCACAAATCGGGAGTGACAGCTGTCTCCGTGTGCACCATCCATCTGTGGCAAATGTGTCAGCTAGCTGAACACTCCCGAGRAAACTGCTACGGAGCCGGGAGAGGAGGAGAGAGGGGGAGCGAAGGCGAGGGGGAAAYGCAGCAGCAACAGGGGCCACAACCAGCAACACGTTAACCCAGCAAGGCTGAGGGTCAAGGGTGGCCTTGGAAGAGAGAACACAGGGATGCTGTGTGTTGGCACCTGCAGGGCTTGCTGGAGATGCCCATTGAACCACAGCTCTCGTCTCTCCCAACCCAAGAAGCTCCAAACCATAAATGTTAATGATGCCATAAAGCTGTCACACAAAGGGGTGGCAGCGGTGCCACAGTGGAGGGAGGAGGACCAAGGGCTTGTCCAAGGCCATGGATGGAGRTGCAGCAGACCTGGGAGAGGATGCAGCAGCCCATCACCACCTCAGCTGCTGATGCTGCTCAGGACCAAGGAGTGGGTCCAGCATTGGGGACGTGGTGGGACAGCCCCTCTCTTGTCCTCGGGTGGGTGTCATCCCCACCTTTTCTCCTCTGCCCTCCTGGTCTTTCCATCACACTGAATTCTTCATCCTCAGTGGATTTGGTGCTACAGGACATCCCAGCCACAGGAACTGCTCTTGTTTTTCTGTCCTTCTGAAGCAGGTCCATATGGTTACCAGAGAAARGGCACCTCTTCCCTTGGCTTCCTTCACTCACCCCGTTCAAATGCGCCTGAAAAGGGGATTTCTTGGGCTGGAGAAAGGCTGGTGCTTACAGACCACTCACTACTCCTTCAGATGATACCCAGAAARTTCAGTCCCCTCACCTGTCCTGTGGTTTTGATGCTTTTCCAGTAATACCTACTGAGATCCTCTATCACAAATTTACTATCAGCACAAAAGAGCTTTGGGATTGTTGTACAAACTTTGGGAAGCTACTGAGTAAATTATGCATGAACTGGAGCCTTTCCAGGTGAAAGCTGCTTGGAGTGTTCTCCATGTATTCCCAGAGACCAAGGAGCTGGRAGCTCCAGGCCACCAGCCACAGGTGACACATGTCTTGTCACCAGGTCAGCCTTGGGAGTCAGCAACAACCTGAGTCTTTCAGGAGCAGCTGAAAGCCCAGTCTTCATTTTGGGATAAAACCGGTGTATTTGGACAAAACCAGCACCTTCAGGGCTGTGTGGAAGGGGCAGAGGCTTACCTTGTTCAGGTGGTGGGTGGGCAGAATTATAACAATGTGCATAGAAAGTCAAGATTGAGTCTTTCKCTGTAGATATTTCTGCTTTATGGTCTCAGCTAAACTCCAAATTCCAGCTGAAAATGGGTTRTTTCTGGTCATGGCTAGGACCAAAAGAATAATTTAATTTCCTGTGTTGAGCTTTCCATCATGACACACACAAACATTGCAGAGAGGGAACTTGGCCAACACCCGTGTTTGGGTTCTGGAATGATAAAGTATCAGTTTCCTGTCCCAGATCCCAAACTTGGGCCAGACATCTCCTCAAACCTGGGGGCATTTCCTGGCTT
>NW_026623697.1:215391-217621 GCF_030028575.1 Malurus melanocephalus
TGGGATGGGATGGGATAGAATAATTCAGTTGGAAGAGACCAACAATGACCATCCAGTCCTGCTGCAGTCCTTTCAAACATTGAGCATCCAGAGCTGGGAAGTACAGCCACACAAAGCTCTCTTTTCCTCTGAATACACTGGATTTGCACTGAAAACTTTCCAACAAAGGAGGCATGAAGTCCCTGGCACCAGTCAGGACAAGCTGGACATCTCTCTCACAGCCACAGCACTGCTGAGGAAGTCYCCAAAGCACAGGCAGTGACATTTCCATGTTGGAAGCCCTGTGCACAGGGCTGGGAATACTCACGGGAGGGGAGGAGCAGTGGGGCAAGGAGGAGGGGCTGGGAGGGGAGCCCATGAGCTGGGAAAAGGGAGCCTTGTGTTGAAAATCAGTGATCTCAACCATTTTTTAATGCCAAGACCTCAATGCAATCAGAGMTAATTACAGTTCAAATCCTGAATAAGCAACGTATCCCACCTCCCCGTTGGATTTGGATGATAAT
Source organism: Malurus melanocephalus (assembly GCF_030028575.1). Lineage (NCBI taxonomy): Eukaryota > Metazoa > Chordata > Aves > Passeriformes > Maluridae > Malurus > Malurus melanocephalus. The sequence continues at coordinate 215,895 of NW_026623697.1, forward strand.
CCCTCCAGTAGAGCTTATTTATAACATCAGTTAGCACCAAACTGAGCAGAGGACGCAGATAAAACCTTGTCTGAGACACAAGAACCAACAAGCCAGTGAAAGGTGTTTCCATGGGGAAAACAAGGAATAGACGTGCAGGCAATTCCCAGGTGGTTTCCAGCACCCAGGGTGCTTGGAGGGAGAGTTGCTCACAAAAGTAAATCAGGAAGTTCAGTGGCTGAGTTCCCAAAAGCCATGTTGCTCTGGCAGAGGTCAGTCTCTGCTCATGAACAGAGGGRATGAAAACACTGAAAATGTGAAACAATTTACAGAAGGATGGATTCTCTATTTCTTAACCAAGTAAGGACCATTGGGAATCAAGGCAGATGAGTTAAAGCAAGCTGTGGGATAAAAATGATCCCAGAAATGTGGGAAGGTGATAGCAGAAGTGAATATAGCCCCAGCATCAGCTGTCACGGGTAATAGAGCCTCATGAATCAGCCTCTAAAAGAGGGACTTCCCCCATATCATTAAAACTGCAGCTTCTCTGATTGCCTTGCTGGCATTTGGGGTGCTGAGCCCTTCACCCCCAGCCTGGGCTTGTTTTGAACATGAAGAAACGATCACATCAGGGACAAAGCACAGGGAGGCTGGGAGGGATCAGCGGGATGCTCCCGTTCTTCAGGAGGCTCCCAGAGGTGCTCCGAGGAACAGACAGGCAGGTCTGTGAGGGACTTCCAAAAGTGGCATCTCCATTTGGGTGTGGAAACCTGAAAAACAGAGAGGGAGAATGAGGACAGTGTAGCATCATCCGAGGGGAAAGTAATTCCAGTAATTCAGTAAAGCAAGAACTCCTCGGATCAAGGTGTCTGGAGTGCCAAACTGAGCAGAGGTGAYTGAAACAATGATCTGAGCAAGACACAATGGAAAGATGCAGTCTCTGTTCTGTCAGTGTGAAGCTGCTGTCTTATGCCTGTAAAAAACTTGTACCCAAAATATTTCATCTTAAATCTGGGCAACCAAGACCTCCAGAGGATGTGTACTTGCCCAGAAAATGACAGGATGGATGAAGAAATGCTCAGTGACTCAGAGAGAGGAGCTGGCCTGGCTTTTCTTTTCAGRGATTGAGCTCCAAACCCCTCCAGCAGCACGGGAGCTGTGAGAAGCTCTGCACCTTTACCTGATGCATCATCACTTGCAGCTTGTCTTCCAAAAGAGGAGGCTGGACAGAGAGATGTGGAGCACTTTTCCCCATCTGATCTTCCATTTCATCACTGTAAAATGCTGTCACAGATGTCCTGGTTGCCACAGGTCTTTGGCTGGCAGCATTTCATGGGGACAATGTGACTTGCATATCAATAATGCCCCCCTTGGCAAGTCCTTAACTGCTTGCTCTCCCTTTCTCCTCAAAACTCTCCCAGGACTGAGCTGTGGTCTGTSTTTGGTGACCTGGCCATTTTCTTGGCCGCTGGGAGAGATTTWCACTGTCAGAGGGCARGGTTAGGTTTGTTATTAGGGATAAATTGTTCCCTGTGAGTGTTGGGAGGGTCTGGCACAGGGTGCCCAGAGAAGCTGTGGCTGCCCCTGGATCCCTGGAAGTGTCCAAGGCCAGGCTGGACAGGGCTGGGAGCAGCCTGGGATTGTGAAGGTGTCCCTGGCATGGCAGGGGATGGGATGGGATGGGATCCATGGGATGGGATGGGATGGGATGGGATGGGATGGGATGGGATGGGATGGGATGGGATGGG